>NC_057804.1:308806968-309076308 GCF_018294505.1 Triticum aestivum | reverse complement strand
GACTGTGGCATTTCTTTTACAGCCCTGTCTGTGATGTCGCTCAGACGTCCGACTGTGGCATTTCTTTTAAAGCCCTGTCTGTGATGTCGCTCAGACGTCCGACTGTGGTATTTCTTTTAAAGCCCTTTATGTGATGTCGCCCAGACGTCCGACTGTGGCATTTCTTTTAGGCCCTTTATGTGATGTTGCCCAGATGTCCGACTGTGGCATTTCTTTTAAGCCCTTTATGTGGTGTCGCTTAGTCGCCCGACTGCGGCATGCATCTTATTTATTTACCTTTCGAGGCGTCGCTCCAGACACCCGATCGGCTTTCAGTTATTTATTTTATTCATCAAGTCCTGCAATATTATCGTTATTTTATGAGCATCATCCTTGTTCATGACGCATTCATGCATTCATTGATTATATCTTTTGTTCGAACTGTCTTGCGAGTACTTTCAAGTACTCACCTGGTTTGTTGATTTGGCCAGATGTTGATGATGGGGATCTCATGGATGAAGAGTTTGATAGCGAGTCCGACGCCTAGAGGAGTCCCAGTCAGTCTCGTGCGATCCTGTCTTGGTCATTGTATTATCCGCTTCCACAACCAAATAAATGCATCGAGCCTCACCTCGACGCTCGATGTGCTGCCAGTAGAAGTCAAGTTGTCCGCCACCACGTTTTCCTCGAGCTAGTATCCTACCACCACACTCCTGTGTCATAATCGCCCATATGTAAGATATTGGCGAGTTTGTAATAAATTGTTGAGCAGCCTCAGCTCAACCCTGTAATATATTTGATGCTACTGGTTCTCTGTTTATCAAGCGTTATCTACCAGAAAGGATGACTTTTCCTATACTGGGATTAAAAGATTGGTTTTACCAATAATCATTTTATTGAAAAACCGGTCGTGACAAGAAGTCCAGCGCCTGGTGTTCCAGCCAGCAGACGTCCGACCAGGACCGGACGTCTGGCGCCTGAAGGCCTAGCCAACGAGTGCTACAGCAAACATTGCCTAGCGAGCGAACGACCAAACCAACCGGACGACCGGCGACCGGACGACCGGCCACATCGGACGTCCGGCACAACGATCACCGAAAAAAATTAGCGGAAGTCCGAGCCCTACCGGACGTCCGGACCTCCACGAGCGACCGGACAACCGATACAGACCGGACGACCGCTGCCTGTGTGTGTGCGTAGGTTCGGGCCCGATGCCCATATACCCCTTCATTCCGCCCCCTTTTGCACTTAGACTATAAATAGAACTCCGCCTTCTCCTAGTTAGGGTTAGCACTGTGATAGCTCATATTTGAGATAGAGCTTTGATCATCCACTTGGTTACTTCTCCTCGGAGCTCACGACCACTTCTGAGAAGATCCCCCAAGCGGATTCAAGACCCCATCACGGGAAGAACCTTCAAGACCTCCTCACAGAGAAGACCCTTTGTATCGTACCTTGTTGACTTTGAATCGTGTATCACTCTTTGTGTTTCGAGGATCTAGCATATGTGTGACTCATGTTGGTTGAGTGATTTCTCTCGTGTTTTCCTCGTGTTCCCCTCGTTTCCCCACTCGTGTTCTTCGTGTTCTTGGTAGGAATCCCTCCAAACGTGAAAGATCAGGCATCTAGGGTTATACCCTACATCATCTTGGTATCATGAGCCATGTTGTTCCCGATTTTGGAGCCCCAACCCTTTGTTTTCTAGCATGATTTTTTTGTGTTCTTCCCCCATTTCTAAAATCGCCACAAAAAATAGCCCCAATTTTTTTGTGATTTGTTGGTGTGATGAAGTTTTGTTTGATTTGATCCATGGATTTGCTTTGCCACGTGTGGATCTAGCTTTTCCCCATGTTCTCCACCATTTCCATCCACAAAATCGCTTGGATTGGACCAAATTCCCCGCCTCCACCACGAACCCGAGCTGCTCATATCGTGCCCAAAACCGCCAGGCACCGGACGTCCGCCAGCCACCGGACATCTGATGACCGGACCCCGCTCCCCGACTGGACGTCCACTGAACCGCTGATCCAGTTTGGCCACCATCAGCTCCCCACCTTCCGCTACCTCTTACGAACTCCGATACCACCACTGCTTTCCGCAACAACCACCATCGCTAAACCGCTACCACCTCCAACAATATTGACCCGTTTTGGTCTTTAAGATTTTGAGTTGTGGTTCCCGTGTCCTATTGTGTTTTGGCTATATAGGTATGGTTCGACATCAACATCACCACCGCTCATCTTCACCAAGGACTCGTCATCGCCAACAATCGTCCATGCTTACAAATGACTACCGCAGTGTTAACCTCGACGACATCTTTGTCTATTCCATGCCATTGCATTGATAACCACATAGCCTTACTTTTGCATTGCTTACCCACCGAGACTAGCCTTCGAGTATTGCCCGCAACGTGACTTGTGCACATTAGTGATCATACTTCCCATAGCATACATACCATAGCATCGTGGTGCATATCTTTGTCTCATCTTTTGTGTCACAAAGTTGTCATCACATATAAACAATTGCTATCTTGGTTCGTGAAGTTTTGCATGAGAAAAGAGCTCAAAAGTGAAAGAGCCAAACAAGATTTTAAGCAAAGAGGAAAAGATAAGCAAAGAGCTTATAAGAAAGAACCATAGCATTATACTACATTAAGATTGTCATACTCGATAATCTTGGATCATATCACAGAAATACCACATATATAGAATACTTGGGATAGAAGTCGTTGCATTTTTGCTTAGTAGGTTGTGCACAAGTTCCATATCCGCATATTGTGAAATCATGCTAGCGTCTCTCTAGTGTTGTGCAACAAGAGCATTTTCGTGGTTTCCACATTTTGGCTCATTCCTTGGTTGCACGACCCCATTTATCTATTTGCGTGTCTGTTTCCGTGTACCTTATCTTGCTATTGGTCTACTTGTTGCATTTGCAAATTTGTGAATCTTTTCCAACATTATTGAGACTCACTAACAATTGCATCAAATTTTGTGCCACCATCCTAACCGAGCTCCACCATAAGCTTTTACTTGTGTAGGTGTGAGAAACGACAAGAATTGGTACCAATTGTCCTATTTCCTTGTTCCGCATTTGAGTGATCATTGATCCATCTTCAACATTGGTCAAGGTACATTTGGTATAAGTTATTCTCTTTCTCACACTCACATATTTGCTTGAAATGATGGATAGGCCAAGTTCTTCTACCAACCCACTCTTCATCGAGCAAGACAATGACATGTCATCTTATGTCACCAAGAGCCACCTCTTCGATGCACAACAAGCTTTGCATCAAGAACAACAAGCAATGAGAGACCGCATCGACAATCTCGCCACCAACTTGCGACTCTCCGAGCAACGAACAAGAGACTACTTCGACAACAAGCTCGACGGTCACAAACAAGATAATAATGCAAGAATGGACGAGATCAATGCCTTATTGGTGAACCGCCATTCTTCCACTTCTTCCTACTCAAGACGGAGCCACTCGAGTCGACACTCCTACGACACCCTCTCTCGGTCAAGTACACCGACATCGAACACTCTACGTCAAGCCGCGTGTCAAGAGCGTCAAGCAACTCGCAATCCTCTACATGGCAATCATCCACAAGAGCACTTTGACGAGCAGGCACATCATCATTGTCAACACCAAGACCCTCTTGCACAAGCTCAAGAATGACAAAGTCAATGTCACCAAGAGGAAGAGCGTGCGCGACAACATCAAGACAAACAAGACGCCGAGGCTCAACTTCTTCAACAACAACAACGTGAAGCACAAGCTCTTGAGGCGCAATGTGCCCTTCAAGAATCAAGTCAAGCCATTGCCAACCGCAACCAAGATAGGCGTAATCAAGAGGAAGCACTTCACGAAGAAATCCAAGAGAGGAACTACCAAGCAAGAGTGCATCGTCAAGTTCCTCAAGCTCCTCCACAAGCTCGACAAGCTTCTCCACAACCTCAAGTTCATCAAGAGCAAGATGACTATGAAAATCCTCCATGCCAAGAGCAACATCAGGTTTATAATCCTCCATGTCAAGGGCGTCATCATCACCCTTGACCCCAACATAATGAAGAGCAACGCTATGGCAAGCCCAAGTTCACCATGCACAAGTTCAATGGAACTAATGATCTCGAAGAGTACCTATCATGGGCATTGAAGGTCCACAAGATCTTTCGCTTGCACAAGTATGAGGAAGAGAAGAAGATCGCTATGACATCCCTTGAGTTCCAAGACTATGTGCTCATACGGTGGGAACATGTCCTTGAGCCCCGAGAAGCATGAGGCGAACCACCAATCACCACATGGGAGGAAATAAAAGATGTCATGTGCGCACGCTTTGTTCCAACCAACTACAACCGCGATCTCTTCAAGAAACTCCAACTCCTCAAGCAAGGAACAAAGACCGTTGAAGATATTACAAAGAAATGGAGATTGCCATGATAAGAGCCAATGTCACGGAAGATGATGAGGAAACTATGGCCCGTGTCTTGAATGGCCTCAATCATTCCATAAAGAAGATTGTCGACTTCCAACACTACTCCAACCTCGTTGAGCTCGTCCATCAAGCAACCAAAGCGGAACGTCAAGTGCAAGATGACTTCTAGTACGCCAAGTACTCGTCCAAGAGTTACGGCTTCTCCAACACCCAAGCTTCAATGACTCCAACACCTTCTACCTCAACCAAGCCATCTACAACCAATGGTGATAACTCGAGTTACAAGAAAACTTCGACAACCTAAAGTCGTCCTCCTACTACAAGCAATTTCAAGATGCGCGCTTCATCATCTACTCCAATCGATGAGACCGTCAAGACAAGTTCCATCAAGTGTTTCACATGCGGTGGCCGAGGCCACAGGTCCTTTGAGTGTACCAACAAGCGTACCATGATCATCAACGACGACGGAACCTATGAGTACATGAGTGAAGAAGAAATGGAAGCCCTTGAGCAAGTGGCCATGCACCAGCAGGTGAATGAGGATGAAGATGATCAAGTCTTTTGTGATGAGGATTCGATCCCCGCTCTCGTTATCTCTAAAGTCTTGACTCTTCAACAAGACGAAGACCAACGATGCCACATCTTCCACACCAAGGTCGGCATCAATGGAAGGTCCTTCAAGGTCATCATCGATGGAGGTAGTTGTCACAACTTGGAAAGTGAAGAACTATGCTCCAAGCTCCAATTACTCAAGATGAAGCACCCGCACCCCTACAAGGTTCAATTGCTAAACGATTCCGGCACTATCCAAGTTGAGCATACGGTCAAAGTCTCCTTCAAAATTGGACCATATGAAGACACTTTGGAGTGTGACATCGTCCCGATGTCCGTTTGCCACCTCCTTCTTGGTCGACCATGGGAAGTTGACCAAGGCGTCATCCACAACTGGTGTACCAATCACTATAGCATCAAAATGAAAGGCAAGGAGTACGTGCTACGACCTATATCTCCAAGTCAAGTGATCACCGGCAAGCAAGCCACCCATCATGGAGAAAAGAGTGAGAGAGTGACCCACCCAAAAGAGAGTGAGCTCCACATGCCTAAATCGAGTGCCTCCACGATGCGCGACAAGAAGAACTTAGTCCTATTTGCTACCAAAAGTGAGATGAGAGAAGTGTGTGAGAACCCATCACGTGTTATGCACTATGTCCTTGTGTGCAAGGATGAGGCACCAACAACTAACACCTCTCACAATCTACCTTTAGTGTTGTCTTCTCTTTTGCAGGAATTCCTAGATGTTTTTCCCGACGAGCTACCTCCGGGTCTACTTCCACTATGAGGCATTGAGCACCAAATCGACCTCATCCCTGGAGCACCTCTACCTAACAAGGCTCCCTACCACGTCAAACCCGAGGAGACTAAGGAGATCCAACGGTAAGTAAAACAACTCATCAAAAACGGTAAAATACGTGAAAGCTTGAGCCCTCGTGCCGTTCCGGTCATACTTGTTCCAAAGAAAGACGGTACTTATCGCATGGTTTCCGATTGCCGTCCCATCAATGCTATCACCGTTAGATATCGTTACCCTATTCCACGCTTAGATGATATGCTTGATGAGCTTAGCGGAGCCACCATTTTCTCTAAGATTGATCTTAAGAGTGGCTACTATCAAATACACATCCAAGAAGGTGATGAATGGAAAACCTCAATTTAGACAAAATTTGGCTTATATGAGTGGCTAGTTATGCCAATGGGTTTATCCGAAGCACCCGGTACTTTCATGCGAGTCATGCACTTTTTTCTTCATACCTATATTGGTGTATTTGTTGTGGTCTATTTTGATGATATTCTTGTCTTTAGCAAATCCCACAAAGATCATGTCACCCATCTTAGAACCATGTTGCAAACTCTTAGGAAAGAGCGACTTGATGCTAATACGACAAATGCCTTTTCGGTGTTGATAAGCTTGTTTTCATGGGTTTTGTTTTGTCTTCTAAGGATGTTCATGTAGGTGAATCTAAGATCAATGCTATTAAAACTTGGCCCCATCCAACCAACTTGCAACAAGTGCGTAGTTTTCTAGGTTTAGCTGATTTCTATCGTAGATTTGTGAAGGATTTTAGCACCATTGCTTCACCTTTACATGCTTTGAGTGAGAAAAATGTGCCATTTGTTGGCGGACCATCCCAAGATACCGCATTTAATGAGCTTAAGAATTTGCTTACTCATGCTCCCGTGCTTACATTACCGAACTTTGATAAAACTTTTGAAATTCATTGTGATGCCCTCATGAATTAGTGCGAGTTTTGCGTGAATGGGAACATTATCTTCGCCCTCATGAATTTATCATTCATACCGATCATGAAACGCTTAAGTACTTAAAAGGAAAAACTAAGTTGAACAAGTGTCACGCTAAATGGAGTGAATTCATTGAGCCAATTCCTTTTGTCATCAAGTACATCAAGGGTAAGGAAAATGTAGTGGCGGATGCTCTTTCCCGCATATGCACGCTTGTCACTAAACTTGAATTGAATGTCATTGGCTTTCGGCACATAAAAGACTTGGATGCGCATGATCCTACTTTTGCTATTCCTTATGCCAAATGTTTGATGCATACATCTTGGGAACGCTATGACATCAAGGATGATTACCTTATGAGAGCAACCAAACTTTGCATCCCCGAGTCTTCTCTTCGTTTGCTCCTTTTGCAAGAGGCTCATGGAGGCGGACTCATGGGACACTTTGGACGCGACAATAGATTCCCACGCTCTCCAAGAACTATTGTTGGCCCAAGATGTTCTGCAATGTCTCCCTCTTCACCAACCGATGCTCTACATGTCACATAGCTAAGTCAAAATCTCAACCCCATGGTCTTTACATGCCTCTTCCTATTCCATGTCAACCTTGGGAAGACATTAGCATGGACTTTGTACTTGGTTTGCCTAGAAATCAAAATGGAAAGGATTCCGTGTTTGTTGTTGTGGACCGATTCTCCAAGATGGCTCATTTTATCCCATGCAACAAGATAGACGATGCTTCACATATTGCAAATCTTTTTTGTAGGGAAATCTTGTGCCTCCATGGAGTGCCAAAGACAATTGTCTCGGACCGCAACGTCAAGTTCTTGAGTTACTTTTGGAAGACTCTATGCGCCAAGCTCAGAATCAAACTCTTGTTCTCTTCGGCATACCATCCTCAAACTAACGGCCAAACGGAGGTGACGAACCATACACTCTCCACTCTACTTCGCGTGTTGATCAAGATGAACATCAAGGAGTGGCAGTAGTGCCTACCAATCGCTGAGTACACCTACAATCGCGCAAGACATTCGACTACCGGCAAGTCCCCCTTCGTGGTCGTCTACGGTTTCAACCTATTGTCCCCATTGGACATTCTACCTCTTCCACTACAAGAGCACACCAACATGGATGGGAGTGCACGATCAAGCTACCTCAAGAAGATGCGTGAAGATACAAGGCACACCATCGAGCGCCAAGTACAATGACTAACGGCCAAGCTCAACATGAACAAGCAACCCATGATATTCAACATCGGAGATCTTGTGTGGCTACACCTTTGCAAGTACTACTTCCCCAACGAACACAAGTCCACACTTATACCCTGAGCCGATGGACCATTCAAGGTGCTAGCACGCTACAACAACAATGCTTACAAGATCGAATCCCAAGCAACAAGTACAACGTGAGCGACATCTTCATTGTCAAAGACCTTCCGCCATACCATGGTGACGAAGCTTTGGATCCGAGGTCGGATATTTTTGAGGGGGGGAGATGGTGCATAGCATCCCACGACACCACTTGGACCAATGACAAGAGCTCGAGCAAAGGCTAGCGAAGACAAGGTGAACTCGCTCCTCTCGGAACTACCCCTTTCTACACATGAGACATGGCTACTACCTCATGCGGAAAGACTATGTGTGATCAGGTACTTAGAAGGAGGCCACGGAACAGCTACATCCAATGGCCAAGATGGCGACAAAACCGAGTATGAAGGACAAGAAGAAGAGCTATTGAAGAAGCTCCAGCAAGCGGATGTCCACCCAGGACCGGATGTCCGGTGCCTAACGTTCTAGCCAGTGGACACCAGGACCGAGTGTCCGGCGCCTGAAGGCCCAGCCTACGAGTGCTACAGCAAACACTGCCCAGTGAGCGAATGACCGAACCAACCGGATGACCGGCGACCAGACGACCGGCCACATCGGATGTCTAGAACAACGATCACAGAATGAAATTAGCGGAAGTCCAAGCCCTACCGGACGTCCAGACCTCCGCGAGCGACCGGACGTCTGCTGCCTGTGTGTGCGCAGCTTCGGGCCCGAAGCCCATGTACCCCTTCATTCCGCCCCCTTTTGCACTTAGACTATAAATAGAACTCCTCCTCCTCCTCATTAGGGTTATCACTGTGGTAGCCCATGTACCCCAGCACACCGCCCGTCCAGTGCATGGGATGGCCCCTAGTCCTCATGTAGGTTTCCTTAACGGGTGGTGGCTTCATATCGCCAGATCGTCTGGGACGATCATGCTCTCTGTGGGGTTACCCGGAGTGCATGGCATTCGCCTAGGCGGGCACGACGGGAGAATCAGTGATGGTGGTGCAGAAGGCGGCGACAACCCACAACGCATCAAGAACGGGGGCGACCGTTCCGACGAGTCGTGCTTGCTAGTGACTCCATCGCCTCCGTCTGGGCTTCCGGCAGCGCTACCATTCATGCTTGCCCTCTGGTTTCTTCCTCCTAGCATGGGAACGTCGCCCTCCTGATCCTGGGGAGGCACCGAATCCCAGCCAGGCCTTCCCTCCGCCTTCTCCATTCCTTCATGTAGTTTTGAAGAAGGAGAGGAAAAAGGGAAGGCATCGCGAGCATTTTATCTTTTTTCAATCTTAAATTAGTAGGCACTTGCCAAATTTTAGTTCAAATAATGTAATCTCTTGAATCCATGTTTGTGTCCTGTAAGGTTTGTACTTGTTTGATCAGCATATTAATGAAAAAGATAAACCTTGTTAGGGACTCGTGCATGTATATGTCCATGCAGAGGTGGGATGCCTCTGTATTTTTAAGTAAACTAGTTTCCCCGGCAGGCTATCCTGCCGGTACCCTCTGTTTTGTTGCCGGGGAGTAGGCCTACTGGGCACAAGCCATAAAGAGGGACTAGCCCCCTGCGAGTCCTTTTCCATCAAAGGCCACTGCGACCACCACGACCGAACCAACGTTCGAGTCGAAGGGTGGGAGCACCTAAATTGCAAAGGGTGGCATGGTTTTCTCATGCACAAGTGCTTACTTACAGAACACATATGGATAAGAGAAAGATCTTAACTGTTTGGCTCTCGTCTTCTCATTTCGTCTTCGAGACTGAGTCCACGACAGGAGCCAGCAGTTTATGCAGATGAAAATGATGCCAGATGCGATCTTATCTACATGAACATGCAATGCTCATGATATGCTTATGCATGCATCAACTTGTCGGGGGCCCCAGCCCTCATTTATTTCTCTGTTACTCAGGGTCTGCACCAGGCTTTGTACAAGGGGTTACAAACCCAATCGAGGCAAGGCATGTACAAAGGGTGGTTACCGGACAATGCCTGACAGCCGCGCTTTACAGGTAGAACTTGCGGATATGCTCAATATTCCATGAGTTTTGAAACTGAATGCCATCTCCAGTATCCAAACAGACTGCGCCAGGTTGGGTGACTCGTACTACCCGGTAAAGGCCTTCCCACTTCGGCGACAACTTGTTTGTGCCCTTGGCAGACTAAACGTGCCTAAGGACAAGGTCGCCTTCCTCAAAACACCGGGCATGAACCTTGCGGCTGTGATAGTGACGCGGGACTTGCTGGTAGTGTACAGCATGCCTAGCAGCCTAGAGACGGTTCTCCTCGAGAAGCAGAGCGTCGTCATGCCGGTGTTGTTCCTTTGCTACTTCATTGTAGGCAAGTACTCAAGGTGACGCGTAGATGAGTTCCGTGTGTATAACTTCTTCTGCCCCATAGTAGAAGGGAGTCTGCCCGGTAGCTTGATTTGGTGTTGTTCTGAGGGACCAAAGAACCACCACCAGCTCATCGATCCATCGCCTGCCGCACTTCTGCAGCTTATCAAATGTTATTGTCTTGAGTCCGCACATCACTTCACCGTTCGCCCTCTCAGCTTGTCCATTGCTTCTGGGACATGCAACAGAAGCAAATGAGATCTTGCTTCTGTGGGCATGAACATATTGCATGAAGGCATGGCTCATCAACTGGGTGCCGTTATCGGTGATGATTCGGGCAGGGACCCCGAAGCGGCACACAAATCCTTTCAAGAACTTGATAGCTGACTAAGTAGTCACCTTCCTCACGGCATCTACTTCCGGCCACTTTGTAAACTTGTCTATTGCAACGAACAACAATTCAAAGCCCCCGATAGCTCGGGGGAAAGGGCCGAGGATATTGAGCCCCCAGACCAAAAACGACCATGACAAAGCGATTTTCTAAAGAGCTTGGGAAGGCAGATGGATATTCTTAGAATGGAACTGGCAGGCTTCACATTTGGTAACTAGCTCGACCGCATCTTGGAGGGTTGTGGGCCAATAGAATCCTTGCCAGAATGCTTTCCAAACTAAAGCTCTTGATCCAATGTGGGAGCGGCACATGCCTTTGTGTATTTTTGCCAGCAGTTCCCTTCCTTCTTCCTGGTAAATGCACTTCAATTTCACACCGTTGGTCCTTCTTCTGTATAGTGTTTCATCGACAAACTGATACATACTGGCCCTCCGGGCTACTCTTTCTGCTTCTTCTTGCTCTTCTGGAAGTTCTCTAGATTGGAGGAAATGGACTATGTGCCTTGCCCAAGTTGGGCCTGGGGCTCAGGAACGAGGACTAGTGGCACCTCCTCGTTCGTGGGAGTGCATTCCTCGACAGCGGGGAGTAGAGGCCCGACAGGAGGGTGCAGCCTGGCAACCGAAGGGAGTTGTTTCCGGCAGGGTCCCTGCTAGGAAGCCCCGAGAGGATCTACTGGGAGAGGCTTACCGGAGTCCAATTTCCTCCTCTTTCTGGCCATTGCTGTCGGGGATATAAAGGGCTGAGTAAGATGGAGAACAAAATTTACTGGTTCCATGGGAAGCTTCTACGCAGCGCACTTTGACAGATGATCAGCAATGCTGTTTTCTGCATAGGGTACGTGCTCCCTTCGCAATTCATCAAAGCGCTCCACCAATCTTCTCACTTCCTTGACGTATGCCTCCATCAATGGACTTTGGTAATCCTTGTTGACTTGTCTCACCACAAGTTGTGAATCTCCTCGAATGATCAGCTTCTTGATTCCCAGTTTTGTGGCAATCCTGAGCCTGACAAGGAGCCCTTCATACTCTGCTGTATTATTGGTCACCTCCTCCCAGGAAAATACATCTGGACAAGGTACTTCAGGTGCTCTCCAGTGGGAGCAATGAGAAGCACGCCAGCCCATACACCTTGTAGGGAGAAGGCACCATCGAAATACATGATCCATTCTTGGTCCGTTTCCTTGCTGGGGATAATTGTTTCCAGCACTTCTTCATCTGGGGTTGGTGTCCATTCTGCAATAAACTCTGCCAATGCCCTACTCTGAATCATTGATGTGCTTTCAAACTTCAGGCTAAAGCCGGATAACTCCAATGCCCATTCCACTATCCTGCCAGTAGCCTCTGGGTTTCAAAGTATCCTTTGCAACAGGAAGTGTGTGACAATCGTGATCTCACGGGCTTGGAAGTAGTGGGGCAGTTTCCTTAAGGCCATGACAAGGCCAAAAATCAATTTTGGCATGCCAGAATACCTGGATCTAGCCCCTTGCAACAGGAAGCTGACGAAGTATATTGGGCGCTGCACCACCTCCTTCCTTGCCGCATCTTTGGGGTTGCCTCCGCTGTCGTGCTCCTCTTTGCCCTGATCCACATCTGACCTTGCCGGGTTGTTCTCTCTCTCTTCCCTGGATGGGACATGTGCCGAGGTTGCTATCTCCTCCACTTCCCGTTGTACCACTAATGTTGTGCTAACCACTTGATTAGTCGCTCCTAGATATAGCAGCAACGACTCCTATGGTTTGGGTGCAACCAAAGTGGGTATAGAAGACAAGTAGGTCTTTAAATCTTGCAGTGCTGCGTCTGCTTCCGGGGTCCACTTCATGGGTCCTGCCTTCTTAAAAAATTTGAAGAACGGCATGGCGTGCTTGGCAGACTTGGTGATGAATCTGCTAAGCGCGGCAACACATCCTGTCAAATGCCTCACATCCTTAACTGTCTTGGGTGCCTGAATCTGCTCGATGACCTTGATCTTATCTGGGTTGGCCTCGATCCTGCAGTAGGACACAAATAAACCAAGTAGCTTGCCGAAGGGAACGCCAAACACACACTTCTTTGTGTTCAGCTTCAAGTTTATCTTGTGCAAATTAGCAAATGTCTCTTCTAAATCCTGGATGAGGGTTGATCTGTCCTTGCTCTTGACCACAATATCATCCATATAAGCTTCGATGTTCCTGTGCAGTTGTGGTTCAAAACCAATTTGGAATGCTCTTACAAGAGTGGACCCGACACTCTTCAACCCGAAAGGCATGCGCACAAACCAGTATGTGCCACATGGGGTGATGAGTGAGGCCTTTTCTTCATCTACCTTAGACATAAAGACCTGATGGTATCTATAGTACACATCTAAAAAGGAGAGCAAATCACACCAGGAAGTGGAATCCACAATCTGGTCGATGCGCGGTAAGGGGAACGGGTCCTTTGGGCATGCCTTGTTCAGATCCGTGAAATCTATGCAAAGCCTCCATTTCCCATTAGCCTTGCGCTCAACCACTGGGTTTGCTAACCATGTTGGATGTAGTACTCCTCTGACCAAACCAGCTGCCTCAAGTTTCTTGATTTCCTCGGTAATGAACTACTGTCACTCCAAGGCGAACTTTCTGCTTGATGGGTCGGGCATGTGGCCAGACAACTAGGTGGTGCTTCATTACCTCCCTGGGAACACCGGGGATATCAGATGGTTGCCAGGATAACACATCAATATTCGCCCGTGGGAAGGCAAAGAGCGCACTTTCCTATTTGTCATCAAGGGTGGCACTAATAGTTAAAGTACCATCTGCACTAGCCAGCCCTGCCGGGACCTTTTTCACATGGGGTGCTGCAGCCTTGGACCTCTTGCTGTTGGAACTCTCCAGCACGTCATCAACAGGTGTGGCACACTCCAAAGATGTATGCTTCCCAAATTCCTTGTGGGCGTCCCTGCTAGCCTTCTTCTCTCTTTTGCTTTCTTTGGCAGGCATTGTGGCTTCAGCGGCCTATGCCGCGACTGCCTTCCAATACATCTTATCCACGCAAATAATTGCGTATTTCTTGTCTGACGGAATGGAATGACGCCTATCGGCACTGGCATCTTCAAGGTGTTGTAGGCATAGTGGGATGCCACCATGAATTTGGTCAGGGCCGAGCGCACAAGGATTCCGTTGTATGGCAGGGGGAGGTCGACCACATCAAACACACCCTTCTCAGTCTGGTAGTTCAACTCTCCTCCGAATGTCACTGGCAATGTGATCTTTCCCTTAGGATGACTCATGACGCGATTGAATCCTTGAAACGTGCCCATGGCCTTAAGCTCCTCCTCTGCTAACTGGAGTTTGTTGATAACCTTTGGGAAAATCAGATTCAATCCGGCCCCACCGTCAACCAACATCTTTGTGACTTTGGGGTTGCACATCATTGGTGAGACCAACAACGGCAAGCACCCTACCGCAGTGATGCGGTCGGGGTGATCCTCTTCATCAAAGATGATGGGCGTGCGTGACCACTTGAGCGGCTTCCGAGAACCTGCCACTAGCTCCATGGCATTGACCTCATGCGCCCATTGCTTAAGTTGGCGGTGAGAGGAGTGCAAAGATGCACCCCCGTCAATACACAGGGCGTCAGTGGCCTTCTGGAATTCCTGCTCACTGGTTTCCTCTTCATCCCCTCCATCACTTTTAGCATTGCAATCCTCCTTCTCCCGGCCCCTGGCGGGTTTCCCATGATTCCGAGGAGCCTCACCACCCTGGCCCTTCCTGCTAGTACCATTATGACCTTTTTCCTTATCATGCTTCTCATACTCAGCCCTCTGCCTCTTGACGAGCTTCTCAACGTGATGAATCTTATAGTACGGTCCATCACTTTTCCTAGCTTTCTCATCAGCCGCAGTGTCCCAGCAGTCAGCGCACGCGACAGCTTCCTTTCCGGGAGCTTCGGCCTTAGCCTTCTTGCCGGTACTAGGCGTATGTCGCGGAAATTTCACGTCAAATGTCCTAGCGGAAGGACATAGTCGTCGAGCCATCGCAATGAGATTAGCCTGAAGGGGTTAAACTGGACAAGGGACATGAGAGTTTAATACTAGTTTGGCCCCTTCGATGAAGGTAAAAGCCTACGTCTAGTTGTGATGGAATTATTGGGGTTTCGATGACTAGGGAGCAAATACGCTTTGCCTGGGTCTCGAGTTGTTGTCTGTTGTCCCGGAACCGCTGCCGGGTTGTCCCTTTATATACACAGGTTGACGCCCGGCCGGTTTACAGAGTCCCGAGACCGACTCATACAAGTGTTCGGCTCGGTCTCTCCCTTTTCCTATCTTACAACACAAGTTACACAACTATGACGGTTTACCATCATGGGCCCTAATCTGCCTCTGGGCTTCGGGCCTCTAAGATTTATCAGTAAAGCGCCATCTTCTTATCTTCATAGGCTTCAGTATAGTTGAGCGTGAACCGGCCCCTCCTGGGCGGTTTACACCCACTAGTTATATCCTCAACATTAGGCCCCAGATTGATTTGAACCTATTCATGTCAATCTTCAATACTTAGAAATATTCCATGGGCATCTTCCAATGATTCTCCTTAAGCCGCCATGTTGTCTTCTCCCTGTAAACTGTTGGTGAACCGCCGTGACGTCATCTTCTGTCACTGCAGTAAATCATCATGACGTCATCTCTGCATAAAAAGATTTATAAAGATTCCCCTCTCTTAATTAATTCTCGAAGATCGAGGCGAAAGTTGCACCCTCTTTTGCCGCTTCAGGCCCCTCGATTTTCGCTCCTGCCGTTTTATCCTCTTGCCTTTATAAATAGGGCCCGGGGATCCTTCCATTTTCCCCCTTGCATCTCGTCTTCCTCCTCGCGACCCGAAGAGATCAAGCGCCGCCGCTGCCGCCGTCGATCCTCGAATCTGCACCGACTAGGCTGCTGCATCACCCTATTCGTACCAGAGATCCTGTGATACTCCTCCACTACTGCGTGGCCCTGGTAAGCTTTCTTCCCGTAACCCTAGATCTCCATTAAGGCTTCGGGTTCATACGTGTTCATTGACATTCATCAGTGCTTCTCCGCCTTTCCCATAGACTCTTTTACTAAATCTAGCTATGCCTGGTAGTTTTCTTTTGCGGCTAGATCCATAACATTAGTCTGCCGCACCATAGCGTCTTGATGTTCCTGAAAAAACTCCATCTGGACCTTCTCCGTTCCTCTTAGCGCCATTGTAGGGCTCAGAAAATTTTCTTTATTGAACCACGGTAGATCCAAAATTATACTGCCATATTGTGAAACCTGTTCCTGTATACACTTTAGATTTTAGCTCTGCCTCTTCTCTTTAAGGGCGGTTTAACTTTTAGTAGTTGATAATCCGCCATATGCCATTATCTTCACTTAAACTGCCATCTTGTCTTGATTAGTAATTTCCAGTTTAACTCACATATATGCCTTGATCAAATTCCCCTGTTTAACACCAATTAGCGCACATCAACCTTCAATCATAAATCGGCCTTCATTTTTCTTTTACAGTTTGTTTTCCAAGATGACCAAGCAATTCTCTGCTTGCAACTGGGTTCCTTCCCGGATCACGGAAACGCAAATCAATGGATATGTTCGGACTGGCGCTTTAGCCTCAAAAAATATCCTTCATTGGTGAGTCCCTGGCCCTGAGTGCCCTCCTAAACCTCAAGATGGAGAAGTGATTGTGTTCATGCAGCATCTAGACTGGGGATTCAGCCCTCCCGGATCAAAGTTTTTCCGGGATGTCCTTGCTAACTTTCAACTCCAACCACAAGATATTGGACCGAATTCTGTGTCCAACATATGCAACTTCCAAGTATTATGTGAAGTTTACCTTCAAGAAGAACCATCCATTGAACTCTTCCGAGACTTTTTTCATTTAAACTGCCAAACTGAGTTCTCTGATGGTCCCAACACTAAACTTTGTGGGGTGTCAATCCATAGGAGGAAAGAAGTTGATTTCCCTCATGCAAAACATCAGAGCCACCCCAAAGACTGGAACCTAACATGGTTTTATTGTCAAAACACTGCTCCTGCTGGAGAAAATCCTTTGTCGGGTTACCGTGCTCACCGGCTCAGCAATGGCCATCCACTGCCTCGACGACTCACTGCCAAGGAGCGACAGGCTTATGCACCTCAACTCACCAAGCTCCGGGCTCTCCTAGCCAACAGTTTGATTGGTGTTGACCTCATTCGCTGCTGGGTTTCGTGGCATATCCTACCTTTAAGCCGCTACTCCGGATTGATGCATGAGTATACCGGCGATGCCAAGGATCCTCAACGGTTTAATGAAATAGAAATGACTGATGATGAAGTCACTGAATGTGTGAAGAAGATGCTTGACGAACCGATCACCGCATGCAGCAAAACTGGGCTGCTCCCTTTTTATGCCTCCAACAAACCGCGAGCGGTAAAAACTTTAACCTTGTGCTTTTTTTATCCTTCTCCGCTTTAACACTGCAATAATAATCATTTGTTTAATTTTTATAGGCCAAAGATACCTTTTGGAAGAGGAAAGCTCAAGATAAACTAGCGAGGGCGCCTCGTGCCAAAAGCAAAGTCATAAAGAAACCAGCCAAGAAGAAAACTGGCGAGTCCGCTGATACGCCCGAAGATATCGAGGAATCGGATCAAGAGGTAGAACTTGACTCCCTTGGCTTATTTTTCGTACACCTTATTGACAAAGATTATTATCAGGATGATGTAGAAGCCAGTCATGCTGATCATGTAGAGGTAATCTCCCTTTCATCCGATTCAGATCATGTGCGGGTTCAAAAACTTCGCCGTGCCGTTTGAAAAGTAAAATATTCTCACCCTCTTGCTCATTTGGATCCACAATTTTCTTTGAAGGCACAACAACATGAAGGTCGTTGCACAACCCGGCAGAGTGGCCAACAAGTCACTTCCTCTAGTTTACCAGACACTCCACACTGGAAACGTCGTCCAGAGGTCTCTCCCTCTTTTGCAAAACCTTGTCCCTTGGCGGGTTGCTTCCGATACCCACTTAATCTGTCTGATTCAAATTATCAGGTGACTTATAATTCTTCATCTGGCGACTCATCAACCACGCAATTGCCTCCCCTCAAGACCGTCGCTGGGTACGTATACTGCCTTTCATCTTTCTCCTTCATGCGTCGGTTTATCATACTAATCTTTGTTTGATATTGTAGTGCCAAAGGCCGACTAAGCAAGAAAGCCAAAACCAGTGCCCCCACTGACGAAGTTGAACCGGAGAGGACCCCAGAAGATGCTGGTAGAGACACTGATGTTGTCATGGATGACTCTGCCCCACAAGATCCAGCCACTGATGCTAACCCACCGGAAGCTGACTCGGCTACGAATGTTGACCCATCAAGCCCACATGCTACGCATCCAAGTCCAGCTGTTGATCCGCCGAGCCCAGCTGCTAATCCGCCGAGCCCAGCCAGGGATATTGTCAATCCACCGAGCCCGTCAAAAGGTGGCGATGATGATGTTATTATCACTGGTACTGCTCATACTCTCCCAGGCAATCCGGTTGCCTTGTCAAAGCATACCGCCAAGGAAGAACTTGTTGCTATGGTTAAGGGGAAAGATAAGACAGATTTAACAAGCTATGTCAACTTTACTGCCAAAGAGCTTCATTCCGGCTTTTTACATCACCTCTACACAAGCCGAGATTATGAGGCTGGTTTGGTGAACATGATGAAGGAGCTCTATGAGGTAACTTTCCAAAACACTTTAATCTTGCTTCTTCTATATATCTCCATTGTAGCCCCCAAGGGTCGGTTTAACTTTATCTAGGTGAACCGGGACTTCATGATCCAATATTTATTTTGCCAACTCCTTTTGCCTTTATACTTTTTGAGCAAATATGCATTAGCCCCCAAGTGCCAAGATTCATACTTGTATTGAACCTTGGGACTTTTAACTAAGAAGTAGGAAAAAAACATTCCGCATTAGCCCCCAAGTGCCAAGTGTATAACTGGTTATATGCTTGGTACTTTGAGAATCATCATCATCTAATCTTTGCAGGCCAATATAAACAACAAAGACTCTAAAATTGCCGATCTTCAAGAGAATATCAAGTCGCAGCAATCAGAGACTTCCAAGGCCAAGGATGAGCTTAAAACCGCTTTGACAGCCATGGAACAACTTAAGGAAGGGTTCAAGAATGAACGTGCTAGCTGGGAAACTGAAAAGACTGCATTGTTGAAGCGGGCTGAAGACGTCGAGTCAGCTCTTAAATCGGTGGCGGAAGAGCTAACTGGGTTGAAGCGCCAAGTAAATGCCATGACCTCTGCAATATTTGGTAAATTTTCTTGTCAAGATTTCTTGAATAACCATCTTTGAAATTGCCAGTTTAACATCAAAGTCTTAAACCGTTATAGGTGTCCGTGTTGCTCATCTGGGCTCTGACATGCGGATGAAGCTGAAGGCAGCATATACGTTGATAGAGGAACTGTATACCGGTGCCCAACGGGTTATCTGTGCAGTCTCATACAACAAACCGGCACCAACATTAATCAAGGACACTCTAGCAAGGTTATCAATGACACCGGCGCAGATAGAGGAGATGAAACGATCTGCTGCCAGGGCTGGCGCTTTGTTGGCACTGACCCGGGCCAAAGCATGGATAGCTGATCTAGATCCAGTTGATATTGCCAAGGGCTATCCGGGTGAACACGAAAACGGGGCAGAATTTGATAATGAAGCCCTCAAAGCCCTGACAAAGATGATGCATCCTCTGGTAAGTCAATTGGCTGAAGAGGCTAATTTGACTCTTCATCGGTCCTTCTATGATGCCAACAACCAACAGATTGACACTGCTGCGAAGGAAGTACAAAATCTTATACCGCCAATCCGTAAGCACACTTACGCCCCTTACATTGAACCATTCGAACTTATAAGTGAAGAGGCTGTCTTTGAAGCTTTAACCCGGATAGACTGGACCACCGTTGACTTCCAGCCACTGGATGGGGAGGAGGAGGCTGAACCGACACCAGAAGATCCATCAACCTCTCGTCAACCCGACGATGAGTCTTAATCCGGCAACTGGGTTGATATTCACAGATTGTGTTCTGTGTAAAGAACAATCACTTATTTTGGGCCTTAAAGCGCCTTGTAATAGGCTAGTTGATATACTTTGATCTGCTGCCATCGTGCACTGAGATATGACTTTGTTTGATCTGCTATGATAATTGAAGTGCTGGCTTATATACCTTCATAATATTATGCTATCCTTATATCTGCATAACAAAAGATCTATCCGGGCGGTTTACCGCCGGACGGGTCATAACACCGAAAAGAAAACCTGGTAGATTGCCAAGTTTTATATAAAAAATAGATCATACCTATGATATAAGGTTGTTGGTGTACCAACTTGATTGTAGTAAGGGTGAAAACCCAATACTTTGAGCGTTTGATAGCTCTCACCATGCTGTGCTGGTGTGTTATAAATCATACCGGGTTACGATGAACACCAGGTGATCATACTGGCGACATGTAGTCAAAGCCAGACCGGATTGAAAGATGCTGGTTCACCATTGATTATACACTTTAACAAATGATAACTGTAAGCCACACCGGGTTTAAGAAACATGGGGTTGAGATGAAGACATATAGTCTGGCCGGATCGACAAACACCAGCTTACTTTGAAAGTTTGATCAAAAACTTGCAAAAACAAAAGCAAGTAAAAACTTGTAGTTGAGGCTTTTCAAGGGCTGCGAGGCCCAAATTCGAGGCTTTTCATGGGCTGCTAGGCGACTGAGTTAAACCATTTGACAAAGCCTTTTAAGATGGGCCTCCAACTAACTAATCGTCGTTTTAACTTTGACAAACCCAGGCTCTCAATGAGAGTAACTTGTCAAACGTTCGGTGGGTCATGCCAGGATTACCTAGATAGGAGTGGCTTACTTGATGAAGGCAGGTTAACCCGGGGTTTTAGGTGAATACACCAGGCTTCCAAGCCATGGGTTGATACCCAATTACAAGGGTCCTTCCAAACTCTTTGTTACTTTACACAAAGAGCCCCCAAGTAACTTTGTGAGCTGTGCTCAATGGATGCCTATGTTTGAGTCGTGCTTGTAGCAACAGATCTCTCTTTGGCCCCTTGGGTGTGAAGCTCCCAAGCTGTATAATGGCATAACAGCCAGTTTAATGGGCAAAACGGGTCACCGCTTTAGAAACAGAAGCCCCCTTGTAACCAAGAAAAAATGGAGAAAATAGCAGAGTCCCTGCTTGTAGAAAGGATGCCGGTTTATTATATTGAGCATAATATATACATTGTCGAAATATGTACATAAGAAGAGCCTATAGCTCAGGTGTAGTAAGGCTGAAGGAGAGCTATGTTCCACGACCGCTGGGTCTCCTCCTCATAATTGCGTGAGTCTTCTCAAACGTCAATGAGGTAGTATGATCTGTTGTGCAGATTCTTGCTAACCAGAAAGGGTCCTTCCCAATGTGTGGATAACTTGTGCATATCAGTCTGATCCTGGATGAGCCGGAGCACTAAATCGCCTTCTTGAATGGTTCTTGTTTTAACCCGGCGGCTGTGATAACGCCGCAGGTCTTGCTGGTAAACTGCCGAACGAGCCAAAGCCAAGTCCCGTTTCTCATCTAACAGGTCCAGTGCTTCTTGACGTGCTTGCTCGTTATCCGCTTCAACATAATTGGCAACCCGAGGCGAGTCATGACGAATATCACTAGGGAGTACCGCCTCTGCTCCGTAAACCATGAAGAAAGGCGTATAACCTGTAGACCGGTTTGGTTGGTGTTTATGCTCCATAACACAGATGGTAGTTCTTCCACCCAGCAACCCGGCGTCCGCTTCACAGGGACCATAAGCCGGGGCTTGATACCCTTTAAAATTTCCTGATTAGCTCGCTTAGCTTGACCATTAGATTGGAGGTGAGCCACGGACACCACATCAAGTCGGATGTGCTCTCGTTGACAAAAATCCTCCATCTCGCCTTTAGAGAGGTTCGTGCCATTATCTGTGATAATGCTATGTGGAAAACCGAAACGGAAGATCACCTTTTTGATGAACTGAACCGTCGTGGCTGCGTCACACTTGCTTACTGGCTCCGCTTCAACCCATTAAGTAAACTTGTCCACCGCCACCAACAGGTGGGTCTTCTTATCTTTCGATCGCTTGAAAGGCCCTACCATGTCAAGCCCCCAAGTGGCAAATGGCCAGGTGATAGGAATCATCCGTAGCTCCTGAGCCGGAACATGAGCTCGGCGTGCAAACTTCTGACAAGCATCACACCGCTTTACCCGGTCCAGTAAAAACCATGATGAAAAGCTTTAGCAACCAAGTATTTTGAACCGGCGTGATGACCACAGTCTCCTTCGTGGATCTCGCGTTAAATCTCACAGCCTTCTTCAGGAGAAACGCAATGCTGAAACGCCCCTCAAACACTGCAATGATGCAACTCGCCATTGACGATTGTCATGGACTTGGATCGCCGGACTATCTGTCTGGCCAGGACTTCATCTTCTGGTAACTCGCCCCGGTTCATATACGCCAAGTATGGAACCATCCAATCCGGAATGATATGCAAAGCGGCCACCGACTGTGCCTCCGGATCAGGAATAGCGAGGTCCTCCTCTGTGGGCAGTTGAACCGATGGATTATGCAAGACATCCAGAAAGGTATTGGGTGGCACCGGTTTACGCTGAGATCCCAGCCGGCTTAAAGCATCAGTTGCTACATTTTTACGCTGATCAATGTGCTCAACCTGATAACTTTTGAAGTGACCAGCCACAACATCCACTTCTCGCCTGTAAGCTGCCATGAGGGGATCTTTAGAGTCCCATGTGCCAGAAACTTGTTGAGCCACCAGATCAGAATCTCCAAGGCATCGTACTTGGCTCAAGTTCGTCTCCTTAGCCACTCGAAGACCGTTGAGCAAGGCTTCATACTCAACTGCATTGTTAGTACAAGGGAACATTAAGCGAAGAACATAATGAATTTTATCACCTCGAGGGGAAGTAAGGACAACTCCAGCTCCCGAGCCTTCCAATTGCCTGGACCCGTCAAAGTGAATAGTCCATTATGTATTGTCCGGTTTGTCCTCCGGTATCTGCAACTCTGTCCAATCATTGATGAAATCCACAAGGGCTTGGGATTTGATTGTTGTTCGAGGAATATACTTCAAACCGTGCGGCCCAAGCTCAATAGCCCACTTAGCAACCCAGCCAGTCGCTTCCGTGTTCTGGATTATATCCCCCAAAGGAGCAGAACTGACCACTGTGATGGGATGACCTTGAAAGTACTGTTTAAGCTTCCGACTTGCCATGAAAACCCCATACACCAGCTTCTGCCAATGCGGATATCTTTGTTTTGACTCAATGAGCACCTCGCTGATATAGTAAACCGGCCTTTGAACCGAGTATTCCTTCCCAGCCTCCTTGCGCTCCACCACAATGGCAACACTGACAGCTCGGGCATTAGGAGCCACATATAAAAGCAGTGGCTCCTTATCAACTAGAGCGGCAAGAACCAGCATTTCAGCCAACTGCTTCTTCAAGTCTTCAAACACTGCATCAGCAGCCTCGCTCCAGACATAATTGTCTGTCTTCTTCAACATATGTTACAGAGAGATCGCCTTTTCTCCCAACCTGCTGATAAACCGGCTCAAAGTCGCAATACGACTCGCCAGACGTTGAACATCATTGATACATGCCGGTTTAGCCAGAGATGTGATAGCCTTGATATTTTCCGGATTAGCCTCAATACCCCGGTTGGACACCAGAAAACCCAAGAGCTTGCCAGCCGGTACACCAAAAACACACTTAGCCGGATTGAGCATCATTTTATAAACTCTCAGATTATCAAAGGTTTCTTGCAAATCAGATATGAGCATCTCTGCCTTCCTGGATTTGACCACAATATCGTCCACATAGGCATGAACGTTGCACCCAATATGAGTATGAAGACAATTCTGCACACAACATTGATAAGTTGCCTAGGCACTCTTGAGCCCAAAGGGCATAGATACATAACAGAAGGCTCCAAAGGGAGTAATGAAAGCTGTCTTCTCCTGGTCCTTAACTGCCATCTTGATCTGATCATAACCAGAATAAGCATCCAAATAACTCAAACGCTCACAACCTGTCGTGGCATCAATGATTTGATCAATATGAGGGAGGGCAAAGGGATCAGCTGGGCAAGCTTTGTTCAAATCTGTGTAATCCACACACATATGCCAAGTGCCGTTTTTCTTAAGTACCAGCACCGGATTAGCTAGCCACTCTGGGTGAAACACTTCCACGATAAACCCTACTGCCAGTAGCCGGGCCACATCTTCCCCAATGGCATTACGCCGTTCCTCATTAAAGCGGCGAAGAAACTGTTTGACTGGTTTGAACTTCGGATCAATATTAAGAGTGTGCTCAGCGAGTTCCCTCGGTACACCTGGCATGTCAGAAGGTTTCCATGCAAAGATGTCCCAGAATCACTGATGAACTCGATGAGCGTGCTTTCCTATTTGGGATCCAAGTTGACGCTGATGCTGAACTGCTTGGATGAATCGCCAGGAACAAAATCAACCAATTTGGTTTCATCAGCCAATTTAGACTTCAAAGCCGGATCATGCTCTGTGGTGGGCTTCTTTAGAGAAGTCATGTCTGCCGGATCAACATTGTCCTTATAAAACTTCAACTCCTCCGTGGCACAAACCGACTTGGCGTAGGCCGGGTCACCTTCCTCACACTCCAGAGCAATCTTACGACTACCATGAACCGTGATGGTTCTTTTGTGACCCGACATCTTGAGCTGCAGATAAACATAACACGGCCTTGCGATGAATTTAGTGTAAACCGGACGTCCGAATAAAGCATGGTACGGACTTCTGATCTTAACCACTTCAAAGATCAGTGTCTCAGACCTTGAATCATGATCATCTCCAAAAACCACCTCCAGAGCTATCTTACCAGCTGGGTATGCCGATTTACCACGCACCACTCCGTGAAAAACGGTGTTTGACGGTCTAAGATTCTTATCTGTCAACCCCATACGCCGGAAGGTTTCATAGTACAAAATATTGATACTGCTCCCTCCGTCCATGAGTACCTTGGTGGACTTATAACCTCCCACCTGCGGTGAAACCACCAAAGCTAGGTACCCGGTTTGTCAACCCGGGGCGGATGATCCTCTCTGCTCCAGACAATAGGTTGCTCTGAGCAGCGTAGATAACGGGGCACTGCCGGTTCAACAGAGTTCATTGCCCTTTTATGGAGTTTCTGATCATGCTTGCACAAGCTAGTAGTGAATACATGATAATGTCCACCGTTTAACTGCTTTGGGTTGCTCTAATAACCCGACTGCTGTTGATTCCCCTGATTACCTTGTTGATGGTTACCACCTTGGTTATTGTGATTGCCCTGATTATTCTGAAACCCTGAGTTTGAACCTCCACCACCATAACCCTGCCCATGGAATCCTGTTGGACCCTGATCATACCGGAAAAGATCAGAATTTTTGAATTCCCTCATGATGTGGCAATCCTTCCAAAGGTGCGTGGCAGGAGCCTCCTTGGTCCCATGCTTTGGGTAGGGCTGGTTTAACAGGCGTTCCAGATTCATTCCTCCACCGCGCTGGGGCGGTTTGCCCTTACGGCGATGCATATTAGCCTGCATACTGGTGTTAGCCACAAAATCGGAATTGTCCGCCTTACACTTACCATTATTTCCGTGGCCCGCCTGGTTATGTTGTCCCTTTGAACCGTCATTCTTATTTCCCTTCTCCTGTTTCTCTTCATCAGAGTTAGGGTCCTTGGTATTATCAGAATCAGCATACTTAACCAGAGCCACCATGAGTGTCCCCATATCATTGCAGTAACGCTTGAGCCGTCCCAACTTCATCTTCAGTGACTTAAACCGGCAATGGCCCTCCAACGTCACAATTGTTGTATCCGGATTGATGCGTCCAGATGAATGCAAAATTTCTGAAACCGGCGCACCCAATGGATTGTTGATTCATTCTCTCCTTGGACACAAGCCGCTAGATCTACAATGGACATGGGTTGCTTGCATGTATCTTTGAAGTTTGCTATGAACTTGGCCTTCAACTCATCCCATGAATTGATTGAGTTAATAGGCAGGCTCTTTAGCCAGGTGCGAGTCATTCCTTCTAGCATCATGGTGAAGTATTTTGCACACGTCGCTTCGTCCACATCTAGCATCTCCATTGCCATCTCATAACTCTCAACCCACACCTTGGGGGGCTGATCAGCAGTATAGTTAGGCACCTTGCGTGGCCCTTTGAAATCCTTGGGCAACCGGACATTACGGAGAGCCAAGATGAGACACGGTACTTCCCAAGAGCTGAAGGCAAGCCCTGTCCTTCGTCCTACTGATGCCGCTGGCGGAATCGGGGTGGTTGATGACGACCCGCGTGTTGCGCTGCTAATGCGGCCTCCCTTCGCGCTTTGCCATTATCCACCACATCCTGAGCATTCAAACCACCGTTCGCCAGATTAGGCCCTCGAGGGGCATCACGACGCCGCGCACTACTTGATACGGCCGGTTCATCTATGTGCCTGCTATAACTCTTGCTCGGACAAGGGGTTGAATGTATCCTGTCTCGGCTGTAAGAATAAGCATGTTGCTGTACCACAGCGGTTTGCAGAAGATACCTGGCTCGTCGAGTCTCAATCGCTGCTAAGGAATCACCCTCCATCGGAATAGCCACCAAATGGGATGCTGCTGCAATCATGTTATCCAAAGGACTGGAAAAGTGACCAGGTGGTGTTGCGACATACTGCGGCGGGTTGTCCGTCCGTCGGGGCGGGTTGTCCGTCCGTCGGGGCGGGTCCATCGTCCTTGGCTGATCCGGCGCTGCCCCAGGTGTCTCGGTCCGGTTTATTCCTGCCGGATAGCTAAGCCCAACTCCTGGTGTACTGAAGAGATTCAGACCCTTGTAAATTTGTGGCAATCGAGACCGGTACTTCCTTATCATAATGTCGTTTGATGTGTTCTGATCCAACATAAGCCGGTAGTTCTGCGCCTGGATCAGTTGTGATTGGGCATCCAAAGCGGCCCGCTCTTGATCCATCCTGGCCTCCTTAGCTGCCAAGTTTGTTTTGTCCTGAGTTATCTGGTCCCTTAGCTTTGTGACATCCGCATTGTGCTGAACTTGAGTCTCTGGAGTCACCGCTGTGGTCAACAGTGCCGTCAAATCGTCCAGTAAACCGGCAAGAACTTGAGCAGGACGGTGCACCGGCCTCCTGCTACGTCTGCCGATCCGGAGACCATTGCTGTTGTAGATGAAGATTGTACGGTGGGCTGCATACCGGCCATGAAGATCGCAACCCAGTTTGGCGGTTCAAGGGGACCCAGAATACTGTCGCCATCGGAGTATCCCTCAAACCGGCCATCATGCAGTTGGTATAGCGACTCGGTTTCTCTAGTGGACGATTCACCATCTGAGTAGACGTGTGTCTCACCATCGGACACCGGTTCAGATTCCGCTCCATGGATGAATCCCACGAACGCACGCTTCATGGCTGGCTGAAGTCGGACAGGACATGCCCGCTGAGCCGTCTCGACGAGGTCGGTGGAGATGTCCGGCTCAGGGCCTGGTTCACCGATCTTGCCGATGAAAACGTGAATTCCGCCAAAGGGGACCCGGTACCCGTACTCGATTGAGCCGGCCTCGGGGCCCCAGCCTGCATCGTCGATGTACAGCTTGCCGCGTCGACTCTTGGTAATCCGGCCAACCGCGTACCCTTTGAGTCCTTCAAAGTTGCCCTTCAAGAACTCGAAACCATCATGCGATAGCCCCGTGGTGGGCGCCAACTGTCGTGGAAATATCACGTCAGATGTCCTAGCAGAAGGACTTAGTCGTGGATCCATCGCAACGAGATTAGCCTGAAGGGGTTAAACCGGACAAGGGACACGACAGTTTTATACTAGTTCAGCCCCTTCGATGAAGGTAAAAGCCTACGTCTAGTTGTAATGGAATTATTGGGGTTTCGATGACCAGGGAGCAAATACACTTTGCCTGGGTCTCGAGTTGTTGTCTGTTGTCCCTGAACCGCCACCGGGTCGTCCATTTATATACATAGGTTGACGCCCGACCGGTGTACAGAGTCCCAAGACCGACTCATACAAGTGTTCGGCTCGGTCTCTCCCTTTTCCTATCTTACAACACAAGTTACGCAACTATGATGGTTTACCATCATGGGCCCTAATCTGCCTCTGGGCTTCGAGCCTCTAAGCTTTATTAGTAAAGCGCCATCTTCTTATCTTCATAGGCTTCAGTATAGTTGAGCGTGAATCGGCCACTCCTGGGCGGTTTACACTCAGTAGTTATATCCCGACAGCGTGCCCGATCCCTCAACGGTCATCACCGCCTTATCCTTACGCTGCTCGTTGTGCTTCTTGTTCTTCTTCTTCTGACTGGTGGTCTCGTCGTCATTATATGTGTCGATGTCGACGCAATCTTCCTCTCCAGGTAGTTTCCTCCTCTCCTCCACTCGAGCACATTTGTCCACCAAGGTATAAAGCTCCTTCATAGTCTGGGGCAACCGAACATTCATCTTGGAATGTATCTTGCGGTTGCACAAGTTGGATCGGAAGGAAGCTATCACAGCTGCCGGGTGGATGCCTGGAATATTTCTGTGGACTTGGCTGAATCTCTGCAAGTACTTTCGTAAAGTCTCTCCTTCTTTCTGCCGGAGAAGCTTCAAGTCATTGGGCCACCCTGGTTCTTGATGGCCGCCAGTGAAGGCGCCAATGAACTCATGGCACAGGTCAGCCCAGGTCTAAATGGAGTTCTCTGTCAGGTGCATGAGCCAAGACTTCACATTTAACTTGAGTGCCAAAGGGAAGTAGTTGGCGAACACCTTCCCATCCCTTCCTACGACAGCTTTAACAACGCTGGTGTACATGCTCAAGAACTGTACCGGGTTTAGTCTCCCATCATACTTCTCGGGTATCTCTGGCTTGAACGTGCGGGCGGACGGCCAATGAACTTGCCGCAGCTCACGGGTGAAGGCAGGGCACCAACCTCGAAAGATAGGCACATGCCATCTTCGAGCGCGAGGTCGCCGACATCGCGGCCATCGCATCATTGGAACAACGGTGGTTGTCGTGGCGCCGCTCGACAACGACACACGCGCCTTCCCTCCGCCTATCCTTCGAGGCCTGCCATTGGCCTTGGACTACTAGGGAAAACCTTATACATAGAATCTTACGAGTAGTGCGGGACAAAAAGAAGCGCTACTACAATTACCACTAGCGCGCGTCAACCAAACGCGACGTAGCTAAGTTTGTAGTAGTAGCATGTCTCACGGAAGAAGCGCTACAACTAAAATTCCCCTATTGTTCTCGCCGGGCTACCAATAGTAGTAGTGATCTTAACAAAGTGCGCTGCTGCAAAGATTGTTGTAGCAGCGTGTTTTATATAGAAAGCGCTACTACTGATGAAAGAAAAATTAAATGAAAAACATATAGAAAAGTAAATGAAAATGAAAGAAATAGAAAAAGGGGAAGGAAAAAAAGAAAATGTGAAGGAAAATAAAGGAGAAAGGCATAGCAGCAGCGTGCTTTTAGGACAGGCGCTATAGCTAACTTAGCAGTAGCGCGTGTTGTCATCCAGTGCTATAGCTAAGTTAGCTATAGCTAATGTAGCAGTAGTGATTTTCCTGGCATGTGCTACTGCTATTTTTGACTTAACTGAGCGCGGTTCTTCTTCCCCACGGCCACTTCACCCAAATCGAAATCGTCTCCTGTCACTGCCGTCATCGCCCTACATCGCTGTCGGCCATCGCGCGCTCTCCCGTTGCCCTCCGCATGCCCTCGACGCCGCCCCCGCCCCCGACCTCAACGCCGCCCCGACCCCAACCTCAACGCCGCCCCCGACCACGACCTCAACGCCGCCTCCGACCCCGACCTCGACGCCCTCCTACATTGCCGCCCTCCGCTACGAGCCTGAGCCCCGACCCCGACCTCGACGCCGCGTGCCCCAACATTGGCCGCTCCCTAACTCTGCCAGCGCCCGAGGTGAGCACGTCTACACCTCCTCCTCCTCCTACCCTACCTCTGCCTAGCTAGTGTTGCTAGGGTTCATGAAATTTTAGAGTTCGTCTGATTAGTTATGGTTCATCAAATTAGATGCTAATTAGGGCAGTAGTTGTAGATGCTTAATTGTATACTAGATGTTAATTAGGGCAGTAGTTGTAGATGCTTAATTAGTTTTTAGGACAAATTCATAGGGTTCCACAATGGGTGCTTAAGTAGTTGTAGATGCTTAAGTACCTAGGTAGGGTTCATATAATTAGTTAGTACTTGTAGATGCCTAAGAACTAGGGTAGTAGGGTTAGGGCAGTAGGGTTTAACCAGGGCGGTAGCGTTTAGTCTAGAGAAAAAATTCAATATAGTTTTTTTACTGTTTTTAGTAAGTGTTTAATAGAATTAGTAAGAAAATTAATAGAACTAGTTGAACTAATTTATTTTTAGTAAGAACTAGTTGAATTAATAGAACTAGTTTATTTTTAGTAAGAAAATTAATAGAACTAGTTGAACTAGTTTATTTTTAGTAAGAACTAGTAGAATTAGTGGAACTAGTTTTTTAGTAAGAAATAGTTTATTTTTATTTATAGTAAGTGCTTAGTTGAACTAGTTGAATTAATACAACTATTTTATTTTTAGTACCAAAATTAATAGAGCTAGTTTACTTTTTTAGTTAAAGCAATTATTCCCGCATCAACGTCGATGATGCCTATCCCGCATCCTCGTCATCGACTCGGCGGAGGAGGCCGGCTTGATCAGAGGGGCCATGTCCGAGACTGGGCTCCTCCGGGCTGGTACTGGGATGTGCTACCTTCCGGTAGTTGCAGCTTGGTGAGGAACCAGCCCGTCGTTGACCCAAACCTTCTTTGGTGGTGGTCGCGTGGGCCAGTGACGGTGCGGAGGCTTGTGGACCCCATGGAGGTTATATCTATGATACTATTAAAGATGTACCAGTGATAATATTCGACGATGTACGGACGCATGAGATGATTTAGTTTTGCTTATTGAATGCATGCTAATTTGAATACTAATTTATTTATGATTTAGTTTTGCTTATTGAATGCTCAAATTGGAGAACTACTCCTATTTTGAATGCTCAAATTGGAGAGCACTATTTTGAATACTATTTTGTTTTTGCAACCAAATCTCCATGTCGTCGCCGCCGTCGTCATGGTCACAGATCCCCTCCGACCTTGAGGTGAGCCTAGCCAAATCTACATGTAAATATGAGTCCTATAAGATGTTATGAAATGTTTTTGTTCATATTTTCAACCATTGAAATGCAATGACCATCAAGTTTGAATGCAAATACGATATGTGCTTGCCCAAGTGGCCATGTTTGCGGGTAACTCCTCCGAGTGTCCTATGTTTTGCCGGAGTGTTGATTAATTTCCATTCCGGCAAATTTCAAGTCATGCCAGATTTTTCTGTGAATTTTGGCATGACTTGTGCTAGAATATGGAGGAAATATCGAGTGGACTGGATTTTCTAGAAAGATAAGTAAACGACATTTCGGGTTGACTTTAAGTCTATCGAGGCTCCATACATGACAATCAAATAATGAGTGAGGGAGAAAGTCTGCCCCATATATGAGGGAGGAAGAAACCCGACTATTGTCATAGGGTCGTTTCTCCTTCTTCTCCTTGTGCTAGACCTTTGTTATGCACTAGGGGAAGGAGGAGTAATGACCATCACCGACGGTTAAAAAATCAGTGAGGGAGTGTGTCCACCATATACGAGAGAAGAAGAATGTCGACTGTTGTCGTGGGGGTTGCTTCTCCTTCGTTGTCGTGTGCTAGACATTTTGGTGTAATGCACTCAGGGACGAAGGAAGGAGCGACTTCACCAACGGTCGAATATATACACCACGTGAGCTGAGAGTTTTCAAAAAAAAAGTCGACGGACCAATAGTCAACCCGTGCTGAATAATAATGATCTAATTTAGTTTTTGTAGTACATATATTGAATTTTAGAAGTTTAATCTTTTAATTATGAACATAGGAAATGTCGTCGGACAAAAGTCTCCCGGAGTGCTCCTCGTGCGGCGACAACCGTGGTTTCTGCGATAGGCCTCACTTGTTAGAAGGTCGGCGCTTTAGCATTAAGCTCCAGGAAACCTGCTGTCGGTGTCAAAACCAGCGGATCTCGGGTAGGGGGTCCCGATCTGTGTGTCAAGGCTGATGGTAACATGAAGCAAGGGACACAGATGTTTACCCAGGTTCGGGCCCTCTCGATGGAGGTAAAACCCTACTTGCTGCTTGATTAATATTGATGATGCGGGTAGTATAAGAGTAGATCTACCACGAGATCGTAGAGGCTAAACCCTAAGAGGTAGCCTATGATGGTATGATTGTAATTGTGATCGGCCTTCTAAGGACCAACCTCTCCGGTTTATATAGACAACGGAGAGGGCTAGGGTTTACATGGAGTCGGTTACAAGGAAGGAAACATAATATCCGGATCGCCAAGCTTGCCTCCCACGCCAAGGAGAGTCCCATCCAGACACGGGCCGAAGTCTTGAGTCTTGTATCTTCACGCTTTAATAGTCCGGACGTTGTACACAGTCCGGCTGTCCGGATACCCCCTAATTCAGGACTCCCTCAGTAGCCCCTGAACCAGGCTTCAATGACGATGAGTCCGGCGCGCAGTATTGTCTTCGGCATTGCAAGGCGGGTTCCTTCTCCGAATACTCCAAAGTGGTTATCGAACACGTAGACCGTGTCCGGATCTGTAAGATGATCTTCACATAGCATAAACCCGATCCGCTGGCAATCTTCGGGCGTCGTGCCCTTGCATCGTGACCTGGTCCAACGCGGACCGACGTTTCTTACCCCACAACGACTCATGTTACGAGGCAGTTTTATTGGCACGTCCCGTCGACACAGAACGAGGCGGTTTTATTGGCACGTCTCGTCGAGACAGAGATCGTGTTCCTCTTATTACGGGATTTTCCATCAATATGAGCGTGCGTGACCCCACGACGGTTGTTGGTATAACCCCGTGTGTTTTTAGATAAGCCTCAAACGGTCACGCCGGGGACTCTTGATATTCACCTTCTTTATAAAGGATCGAGACCTACGCCTCTTTTTTCACCTTCATCGCGCCTTCTCGCACCTCGAATTCTAACACCCAAAACATAATCTCCACCCCTCCGGAATCCTCCAATATGCCCGGATCTGACCCTCAAGGCCGGTGGGTGGCCTCCTCGATCGAAGAGAAGAACATTGCAAAGCTTAGGGATGTCGGATACCTGACTGCCGATATCCAGCACAGGCTTCCTGCTCTAGGGCAGGTCATCCCTACGCCGGAGCCCAATGAGTGTGTCGTTTTCGTCCCACACTTCCTCCGTGGTTTGGGTTTCACCCTCGATCCCTTCGTGAGTGGGCTCATGTTCTATTATGGGTTGGATTTCCATGATCTGGCTCCAGACGTTATCCTCCATATCTCGTCATTTATTATCGTATGCGAGGCTTTTCTCCATGTCACGCCACACTTCGGCTTATGGCTCAAGACCTTCAATGTGAAGCCGAAGATGATCGAAGGGCGACATGTAGAGTGCGGAGGTGCCATAATAAGCAGAAACGCCGATGCTCCATGGCCAGAGGGTTCTTTCCCAGAAGTATCCGACGTATGGCAACGGAGGTGGTTTTATGTCACGGCTCCCAGAGGCACAAAGTGGGCAGCTGCCCCTAAGTTCCGCCTGGGCCCTCCATCATAGTTGGCGTCTTGGATAGACGTAGGACGGAATTGGGGGCCCGTTGGTGATGTACTAGTGCTGTAGAATCGCATCCGGGAGCTTCTTGAGAGGGACATTAACCTCGTTAGCGTAATGCAAGTGATTATAATCTGGCGAATGTTGTCGTGCCAATGCTGGCCTCTCCGGATGTGGAAGTTCAATCCGGAGTGTCCGCGGACTGTCAAGCACTTCTTCGGCCTGAAGCCTGAAGAGATGTGCAAATTATTCTTCGGATAGAAAGTAGTGTGTCCGGACACCACCGAGGATGCGGGCCTAAGCTGCAATCACGTAGATACCCAAGTAAGTAGCCTTGATACCGGACACCCTGTTTTGTATTTATCATGATTGTTTATTCTAACAATCATCCGCGTCCAGGAATGGCTCAGCAAAGCGGAGAGAATCAGGTGTCCGACACCGCTTCCCAAAGGCTCGCCCGCCCCTACCGTGGCCAAGATGCTCGACCGGGTACTCAGCAGAATGCCCTCGGGGAAAGACAAGGAGAGGGACGAAGAATCCGAACCCCACACGCTACGCATCCAAGCCGGGGGAATTGTTACCTCCCCCAAAGACGATAGTCGGGGAGGAGAGGCTAAGGCCTCCTCCCCGCACGGGAAGAAGAGGGCCGCCTTCGAAGATTTGGAGGCGGAGATGCCCAAATCAGGGAAAAAGACATCCCTAGGGGGCCTTGCCCTGACGGGCACCCTCGTCGCACCATGCCCTCCAACGGGCCAGCCCTCCACCGAGCTGTAAGTCAATCTACAATCCGAAGGTACTGTGTTTCTCCTAGGACAATAACCAGGATTCAACTTTTTGCAGTCCGGCCAGCAGCTCCTCTCAACAGGGTTCGTCTTCGGGGGACCTTCCTATGAAGATGATGGAGAGCGAGACTCCACCCCCTTCTCCGACTCGTGAAGCGGGCGACACCGAGGTGTCGTCACGGAGGAGTCTAGATCTGCCAAAGCCGGCAGTCAATTCGTCATCCGGCCCGCACCCGGAGCACTTGGCTACAACGGGGGGCGATGGGAAGAGTCCAGCGCAGTTTGATGTCCGGCCGGACATACTGACGGGCTTGCTGCAGCGAGCTGCGCTCTCAGTGGAGCACCGCTCATTAATGAGCGCGGTGCTCAAGAAGATTTCATCTGCTACAAGCGGTTTCAATGAAGCATTCACAAGCCTGCTCAGAGGCTTTGAGGTATGTAATGGAGAATACACTATTTCTTTGGTTGTGAGGCACGCGCTACGTGTGCTCCATATAGATAGTAGCCCGTGAGACTCTGGCAAACAGAGGATCATAAACCAATGATTTATGTTGTAAATATGTGCAGTTACCTGTGGGTCCGGCCGCCGGCCCGTCCGTTGAAGTTGTGGAACTGACGAGGAAAATTGGGTCGATTGATGCCGATATCACTCTGATGAATGAGTGGTTGGATAAATCACAAGGTATGTGTCATGTCTTTCCATTGCATAGGAAAATATTAAGGTGGCACATATTAATGTAATATGTTCGGACTACAGATGGTGCTGCTGGCCTGCTGCCGTGGAGGCCCTGAGGGCGGAACTTGTTCTAGCCAAGGAACAAGCTCGGGTGAGCAATGTGACTGCCCTAAAGGCGGCCGAGGAATTGAGAGCCGAACAGTCTGCTCATCGCCGAAGCGAGGAAAATATAGCTGAAATGGCTATCGATTTAAAAATGCCGCTGACCGGTATGAGCTCCTGAAAAAGGAGCATGAGGGTAAATCGGCTGACCTGAGCAAGGCACTTAATGTCACCAAGGAAATACGGACCGAGCTCAGGGGTGTGCAGGAGGAGCTTCAATAGGCCGGTAAAATCGTGGTTGGGGGCTCCTATATGCTGCAGACGAAGTTCTTCGATCCGAAGTACGCTCCCCTGGATGGACGCTGGAGTTCGGCGGACGCCTACGCGCACCTGGCGAAGAGTACGGCTGATGTTGTGGAGTTCTTCAAAGATCAGGGTGAGAAGGAGGTGGAGAAGCTTTTCCGGTCGCAGTTCAATGCTCCCACTCGCATGCTGCCATTAAGTGATAGGATGGCTGCTGTAGCAGAGCTTCACAGGCTGTTCGGTCTTGCAATGCGGTTTGTAATAGACCATCTTTGGCCAAAGGGGCCTAAGCCGGATAGTTACTTTGGTTTGGTGCAATAGTTCCTTGGGGCCGTGCCTCGGATCGATGCCATGAGGAGGTCGGCATGCATAGAGGGTGCACGGATGGCCCTTGCCCGCGTTAAAGCGTATTGGACGGATATGGATGCCACTATGATAGCGTCTCAGGATCCGGTGGGGGGCCAATATCCGGTCGGGCACTACTTGGCGCAGGTCACAGAGGGTGCCCGTCTGATAGAAGCATAGTGCCCGAAGAATCTCCTATTCGAGTGATGATTCAAATCATTGTAAAAACAATGTTTATTTTGATTATAAGGCTATATTTATAATGTTTGTCTGAAAATATGATTGTGTCCCCTATGCGGTCGTTTATTATATATATACATCTGGGCTATTCTGTTACGCGTAACAGAATATTATTCTGTTACCCTCTCTGTACTGACGTAGTTCACAGTTTGGACTGACATGTTTTTCAACAAGAACTGATCTTCCTGCGTGCACGACGGATGGAAACAGGGGATGCAACGTGGAGCTTCCGGTCGTTCTCCAGCGCGATGCTGCGGGCCATTCATTGCTAGAGGAGACATGTAAGGGGTTCCGCACGTGCACACGCTCACCTGGATGTGTTTTGCGATCTGTAGTCACCGGAGGTGACGGCGTGGGCATTTTGGCGGTGGACGTGTTTTGGGCATCAGTGTTTACTGTGGTGTTCGTGGGGCTCAATTTACGTCGTGTTTGTCGTTTTCTATGTGAGAATTATCGGTATGTTAGAGTGTTTTGAGATTATTTTCATCTATAATTTATGATTACAAGTTTTGTTGTTCTTGGTCATTTTCCACGCCCGCCATGGAAATTTGTTCTTCTTTTTCTGTTGTTTTACTTTCGAATTGGTGTTGCAGGGAGAGATATAAGGATTTATGAAAAGATTTGCGTTGTCAATTTTGCTTCTTTGAGTTGTTTCTACCCCGGATTCCCATGTTATTTTGTCGTTGGCGGAGGTGGTGTATGGCGGCTGACTGTAAGCTGCGATTTCCTGTAATCTGGTCAAACTGTGTAATTGAGTTGCGTGTTTTTCAGTGTTGTTTTGAATTCCTACCGTATGTGTAGTTGGACTGCTGCGTGTCAAAGTTTTATTACTGTGTGTTGACATCGGAGCCGCACCGATAGCTCTGCACTTTGATTATAAAGCCCGAGCCCTCTGTCAGTTTCATTCTACGAGCTGCAACCAAAGAAAAGGGAGATGGATCCTGAGCTGGGAGAGGTCATAGAGGAGGAGGGGGACGCCATAGATGTGAGGGCTGCAGTAGCGGAGCAGAGGAGGAGGAGGCGCCGGCGCAGGCAGATGGCGCGATGTGCTGCCCAGGAGGAACTGGAGGCAGAGTTCAACAGACGGCTTGCACGTGAGGCAGAGTTCAACAGAGGGCAGGGGAAGGAACCATATTCAGATCATTAGTTGGGCTAGGCCGAGAGCAGCCACGGCTCCACATCCATCCACCAGGGCAAAATGGTGGTGTTTCTTTGATCGTTATGACTGAAGTAGTGAATAATATGTTTTTAAGATTTTTGTTGTGAGGGAGCAGATGTCCGAATGACTAAATGAATTCAACTTGTTTTTGTCTCTGAATGTCTTGTTTTGTCTGCATATGTTCGACATGTGCACCTTTGAACTTCTTGTTTATCTGAAGTTGAACTGATTTGCGGTCAAATGTTGCATGGCTTGTGTAATAACTATTTCCTACCAGTTGGTTGCCCATCTGCCTATTTATTATTTTTATAATCTGCGAGTGTCCCTGAATATAAACACTATCCATCTATGTGTGGTGTGTGGCCAAGTCTTCCCCCTCCCTTTTCTTCCTTCTTCCAGAATCAGATCTAGGTTCCTCTCTCTTCTCTTCGTTGCCTTTTTCTCTATTCCTGTGTGTTCCATGGAGGATTGTTCATGCAGATGCCAGGCAAAGATGGCGCGCATAGCTGACGGCTGTGTGTACGAGTCTGGTTAGGAGCTCACTCAGACTCAGCGGCGTGGGCAACTTTCTTGTCTGCTGTACAACAACCATGGGTTTCGTACAACCTATGTCAACTTCCACGTATAGCTTTCTTTTCCTCCTCTTTTTTTCGTTTTCTTTTTCTTTCTCCTTTTTTGTTTTCTTTTTCTTTCTCTTTTTTTGTATCAGTAACCTGAGCAATTAGTAACCAATCTGATTTTTCCAAAACAAAAGATGCACTCTCCAAATTACTATATGAGCAGCCTGTAGAGCAAAGGATATGCTAGTCTCAATAGGAAAGTACTACGCAAAAGAAGAAAGGCTGACTATGGTTATCAATTGAAACACAATCTGATTTGGATAGTTAATCAAACCAAACAAAATCTGACTTGGATCAACAGACTTGACAGCAACCAAACGACTCCCACGTGAGAAAAGGAAAACCTAGACAATCTACAACGACTCAGATCAGAAAGTAAGTTACGCAAATAAAAGACTACGATCAGCAACTAAAACTTGGAACCGATGCTATCTAGGTTATGGCAAAAACTCTAAACCCTAATATTTTTGTATGGCTTTTTCTATGTAGGATGAAAACAAAACTAATCTAAGGGATTGGTGGATTCTCACCGAGATAACGCTGGAAATCTGATACCAAGGTGATAAGGGGGTGGCCCGATCTACTCAGTGAGCGGAGAATGTCGATGTTGAACTTGTAGGATAACTTGTGAGATGCTCTCAAACTCTCCGGTTGTTCCCCCGTTGCCAATGCAATAGATCTTCAACCCTATGGATATTCGCAACACCACACACTTGCGCACGTAGCCGCCGACCACGAAGCGGTTCTGCAATCTCCCAATTCCCAGTGGAACCACAGATAGCACTTGACTTTCAGTAGCAAATACACCCTATCGAAACAAATTTGGTGTAGGTAAATATTCCTGATCGATGCAAAAGAGGAATATGAGTACAGACGAATGCTTAAAGCAATTCAGTCTGATATGAGTTTAATCAAAACATGGTCTAACCCTAAAAGCCACGACTTACAAGGGTATATAAACACCCTTGGACGTCCAACATAGTGTTGGGGTCGAAATCTAACTTATCTCTAACTTTCCCAACTTAAACGAATCTATCTGGAAAAACTGGCAGAAACAACCGCCGTATTGTTTTGGTGACTGCGACTCGGTCACCGCGAATCGCGGGCAGCGAGTATACAATTTGGAAAGCACACGAGTCAAGCTTTCCAAATTGTATTTAAATGCCTTATTTGGAGCATGGACACGGATTCTGCACGTATATCAATTGCGGGCCTCCTGGCTGTCAATCCGAGTCCGGTTCTGATTTTCCTTCTGTTTATGTTGTGCACTTGCCTCCCTCTCCTCCCTCATGCACTTGTTGATATTAGACATCAGTAGAAGTTCTTCTTGCTGCAATTCTTCATCTCCACGTGCCAAGCTTGCCTTCCCTTCAAATCTGATCATACAAATATGCTAAGACTTAGGCAGTATAAAATTTTGATTAACACAAATGTCAGATTCAACTAAGAGTGAATTCACCTTTTGTTCAAGTAGTTTTGCACTTGCTCTTGTAATTGGTCCAATCCTGATTTCATTGGACTTGTCTTGTGCAATATCATCTTTATTTGAAAATGATGGTAAAGGAGTAGGGATGTCCTCATCAATATGATAGGCGGCAAAAGCTCTTCTTTGTCTCTTGCGATATTTGCGTGAAGAGGTGCTTGATTAGCTTGCAAACAATTACCCGTCAGAAGGTGCTCAAAATATCACGTATTGTTCAATTATATCAAACAAGTGCTTTTGAACAATTAAAGGAACATGAAATAAGACAATCATTTATCTAACTTATTAATTAGGTAACACAGTACCATTTTGCTCTAAGGCTTTTCCCCATCAGTTTTGAGGTCGACATGGTGAGCTTTATTTGTGCAGAGAAATCTGCAGCATGCAGATTCTCCTTATCAACCCCATCAGTAGTTTCACCGAACAACAATGCAGACTTGAATCCAAATGAGTCAACTAAATGTGTGGTCTTATTGAACCATATATGACTGCTAGGTTGTGGAATCAGATAAAACAGAGTACATTTCCATTGCTCTTTCTATAAAGAGGGGGAGAAGGAATGCTTGCCTAGCTCTATACTCTAGAGAAGCTAACTGACCTAAAAGTCAATTTCACCAATAAGGTTAATTTTGAGTGCCTTTAGTAGCACTAGGCCTAGGAGGCATCCGAGAATGCGGGCCTTCATGATCTTCATGTGTCAAGACATCGGTGTTTGTTCATCTAGAGACAACCGTATTACAAGGCTCCCAATAGCATTCCATTTCACTTCTCTGCGAAGTACGTGTAATTTCGGTCCAGTTCTTCCTCTTAGAAAAATATGGTGAACAAAAACATGTCATTTCTACTACACACGAACGATGTCCTGGAGCTGGGCGGTGCAACTCTAGAACTCTGGTCAAACTGGCTAAGAAAATAGGACAAATAGTAAGCTGCAATCCAAATGAATTCTCGTAGTAAACTTGTCATCTCTTATAAATTTGAGAGAAAGGACTCATCATGCCATGTCTGGCTCTAGATTCTAGAGAAATCACATTGACTTCGCTCGGAGAAGACATAGGAGTTACTGTATGCTATGCCATGATATCCAAAATCGACGCAAGTTAATATGAGGCTTCATTAAAAGTATCATCCAAAGTTTGCATTCATTATCTTCCAGCATATGTACTACGAACTGGGGGACTCGTAAATACAGCAACATATATTCAAATGTTGCAACTGACTGATTGACCTTCAAGGAGGTTTCCAATTGCAAGCTACAGAGACAGAGAACTTCTATTATCATCACAATATTATTTTTTAGCTTTCTTTTTGTTATGTTACTAATACTGTGGTTTGGTTCATGAAATCAGAAACAACATCTCTTTTGTGAATGAAATAAAAATTATGTGTTGTTTAGCAGATCAATTTTTCTATAACCTGAATAGACTGACCAGCTTGTTGGTCAAGTAATATCTACTATATAAAGGGGAACATGCTGCAGTAAAGCCAAGAAGAACATTACCATTTACTTTATATACTTTATTTACAGTAATTAGAATTAATGTGAGTGGTAGATCCTTTCAAGGTGCCTCGACATCTTCTGTTCCCTTGAAGCGCTCACAACTCTCTGCAAAACTGAGCCACTCTTCTTGTTGAAGGGGGAGCCCCTCATCTTTTGCATCTTCTCTTTTTCTTTGGAGAAGCACCAAAACTATCATCATTAGGCTTTGAATATTTCTTCCGTGAGTCCATGCCTCATGCCTTCCCTCTTAGCTGGCGCCTTACTAGAATTGTAGAATTCTCACAAATACAAGAGTCTATATTTAATCTCCATGCTCTGAGAACAAGAACTTCAGCTTATTTAACCTGGCTATGGAATAAATAGCTCCAGGATCACAATTAGCCTTTTATTTTTCTTTATATGTTCAGGGCACTTGTGCACAAGGATTCCTGGTTCCGGCTACTCGGGGCACTTGTGAATGTATTCGATTACTGGTGCATTATGGAAACAGTGGATGATCTGCTACTCCTATAGATGAGTAAGGTATTTATCCTGTATTTATTTCTTGCGATCAAAATATGTACATTCAGCAGTATATATTTTAAGTTCATTCTTATGACCCAAGTTCAGATAGACTAGTCTTCTGTACGCACTCTAGTTTTTATGCCTATGCCAATTGAGTAATCTATCTTATTTCTTTTTAAAGAGAAGAAACATATGCTTTTGCTGACCTATCATCTCCTTATGGAGATAGTGGGCCAGTTGGGGTAATCTTAGCTGAGGATCAACATTTGTGTTAACACATGGTTATTGACTTCTCTATATTTATTATTATATGTATTTTTGAGAACGAGATGCTCCTCTGTGTTGGCATTTTGGTACTGTAGTCCAGTTCTGCGCAATAGCAGCTCAATATGCTTTTGGTGTGTTGGGTTTGGCTTGGACACTTGGGTAACCGCTAATGCTTACCTACTCCTAGTCCATGTTATAGCTGCTCTTACCTAGTTTCGCATATGACAGTTTATGTAGTTCACATTGTTATTTTAACGGTTGCATGTTTTGATTGTATGCCTTTGGTGATCTTTTTTCTGGTCATTGGTATGAAGCTAGCTAAGCGCTTCTATTATTTGTAGAGACTACTGTGTAAGCAGTCAACACAATTTATATGTAAATATTTTAAGATATGGTATGAAGCTAGCTAAGCGCTTCTATTATTTCTAGTAGCATCATGTGATTCACTGAACAAAAAAAGGATTGCACTGACATATGGAATGTCTGCAAATTTAAAGAAAAAGCAAAGAAAATGCAGTTTCTGATAGTGTATTATAACTGAGACATGTTTAACTTTTGTAGGAAGCAAACAAAAGGACTGCACTCAAAAGGAACCGTGAGGCCAGCAATCCGCGTCAACTGCATGTTTTAGCTTTCATTGTGTACAAATAACATCTTAGACTTGTATCTTTTAGCTATCTTTTTGTGAACATGATGAATGGTGTCTTGGTGGATATCTTTAGAACAGACTAAAGTATATGTATGTGAAGATTAGTTAATGAAACAAAAATGTTTGCTGCACCTGATGTGAATCTGTGATGTATGGTGTCTTGGTGATTTCATTATATGGATGTGATAATCAGTACCGTAAGTTAACTAAAGTTGTGGTTGGCTAAAGAAAATGTTGATGAACTATTGGTCGGCAAAAGAAAACACCATCTGATTGTTGGTCGGCAAAGGCTCATGAGAGGGCCAACAGAAAGTCGGTCGGTAAAACAAATGCCGTCAGACAGTCGGTCGGGAAAAGCTGCTAACAGAAAGTTGGTCGGTAAAACAAACGCCGTCAGACATACGGTCGGGAAAAGCTGCTAACATAAAGTTGGTCGGCAAAAAATACTGTCAACAGTCGGTCGGGAAAGTTTTTCAATAGCCGTCAAATTGTTGGTAGGCAAAGATAAGTCGGTCGGGAAAGGGTTTTCCCGTCTGTACTTTCTCCAACAGACTGTGTCGGTCGGGAATACTCTTTCCCAACCGACTGTTTGTCGGCAGAAGTTGTTTTCCCGACCAACCTAGTTGTTGGAAATGCAATGTCATGGACTAGTGCCCAGCCGGTGTCGACCTGTCCGCTCCGCCCCGACATCGCGCGGATCAGATGCTATGCCTGGGTGCGCAAGCTCCGCGCTGTCATCGCGCTCACAGTATTGGCATCTCCCAACACCCGCTGTTGTCGTCACTTCTCCGCGCTCATGGACTCCCTTGCTTTGGACTTGCCCGCCTCCAAGCGTGCAGACGCGCACAGAGGTGTCGATGTTGTCCTGGAGCGGAACATGTGCGGCTGTTTGGCACTAGTGGCTATCCTCAGGTCAACGACCTCCAGGATGTGTCCCACGCCAGCGTCGTGTGCCAGGCGAGGCCCCGCATCATGAGCCTCTCCGCGTTGCCCTCATTGAACGAGCTGGCGGCAAGCGGATCGATTCATCCATTTTCTGTTCTCGATTCTATTCTTTTCTCAGATCCGGTTGAGGGATTAAAGCATATCTTTATATAGCTTCTCGTGCTCGCCAGTCGCATGCTGCTGCGTGAGGCCTGGCTTTCCGGATAGGATGAGGTGCTGATGAGGACATCAATACCATTGTTACACACACAGCCCCTGTTGCTATACATACTGGACCAATTACTAGAGCTTGCGCACGCCAATTAAATTACCAGGTACTTTCGTTTCTTGGTAATGATTCAAATGTTCATGAGAATATGATGCTGCCAAAATTGGATACATTTGTTTTGCTTACAAATGAAGGGCCTAACCTGGAGAAGGATGAACATTGGAGCAAGAACAAGCATGGAGATGATGGCATGCGCAAGGAGAACAAGAACAGAGTTACAAGTGATGATTTCAGGACGTTGAAGCCACCATAATGTGTGCATGAAGCCTTGGACGAAATATACAAGATGCCAATTCATAACTTTCGTCCAGAGGCTATTCTAGGTGCTGCGTCACCTTATTATTGGGCCAGGCCCATGTATTTTCGAAATACTGGAGTATAGGCTGTTTATAGAGTCCGTATGTGTGTGGAAACAAGAGATAGGGTTGGTTTCGGACCCCTTCCCCAAGGGCCATGAAATTCCCCCCTCTTCCTCCATATATACAGCCCTTAGGGCGTCGTTTAGACTTTGGGTTTTGTTTAGACTAAAGTTCGCCATAGCTGCAACTTCGCGTACTTCGTTTGTTTTCAACGACCAGACAAAGGCGTCACAGAACCCCACCTTGATCAATAAAGTTTTCCTCTTATATTCGCAATATCCGGATTGCAATCTTAGTTTCTTGCTTGTTCTTCGTTTGCCTGCAGGAAACAGACCTTCGTGGTCAGGTTGATCGTGCTCCGGCGTGGTCAATAACCTCTCGGAGTTGGTTTAGCGATTGCTAAGGCGCGACGTCCTCGCACGTTCATAGTCGGATTGTCAAATTCGACTTCCTCCAAAACGAAAGCCACCATCTCATCGCAAGACGGGACACTTTTGCCTCTATCAAGTGGTATCGGATTACTAGGTTGCTCGGTGAGATTTTACAGTTTTTCGTAGTTAGATCGAGTCTGTTCTTCATACCTACAGTCCACGAAAAAGCCACAAAAAAATTAGGGTTAGTTCATCATATCCGAACCAATCTGAGCCTTTGCATAATCTTTTTAGGGTTTTGCTTTGTTGAATTTGCGATTGCATCATCGTGTCTAGTTGTTGGTCTTAGCGTCTAGTCTTTTAGAGTTTCGAGTTCTTGTCATAAGTTGTCACGCCGCCACCGCACCATCATCATCGCCCCTGCCACCTACCACCACCGCTCTGAATCCATATCCATATACCACCACCAATCCGTATCCATATACCACCACCGATCCATATCCATATACTACCACCGCTACCACCATCGTTGCCATATACCACCACCATATATCCACCACCAATCTAAGTTCCTTGCATATTAGGTTTGTTTTCGAGATCCATCTAATTTCCGATTCGTGTTTCCTTGCCAGAGTAGGTTCCGGAAACCACCCTCCGTTTAGGCCCAAAATTTTCCAAAAACGCACTTCACAAAAAAAATTCTGGCTATCCTATTTTTAGGTGTTTCTAAGCGTATTGAGGCAGTCACCGTTATAGAATGTTTTTTTTTTGACCCTTTTCCAGTTTTTGGGTCCGGGCAGTCGAAAAAAAAATTGGTCGAAAAATTTTTGTGCCTATCCCTTTATCTTGACTTGGGAAGAGTTTTGAGACACTCACCCTTATAGTGATTTTCGAAAAAAGGAGCGCAAAAAAAAGAGCGCAAAAGAAGAGTGGAAAAAATTCAGAGTGTGCTTCTCCCTTGTTTCCGTGCAGTGCGTGATTTTGTTAGTGTTCTAGGCTCGCGTCTCTAGCACAGTCTAGTCTAGGACCAGCACTGATGAGGACATGACTACATTGGATACGACCAAAAATATTGCATACATGCATATTTGTCAGGTGATTTCTAGTGCAAACTATTCAATAATCTATTTATGTTATCCAGAACAAAAATACTTCACACACTTTTGTGTTTTGTCTAATTGCAGGTCTATGGAACATTTGTACAATTCACATATGAATATAAGGGAGAAAGAGATGTTTACTTGCTTCTCAAAAAGTTCTCTCACGTCACTTTTGGGTCAAGAGAAGATAGAGTCCAAGTCTCTCACGTTCTGGATTCAGATTCGGACTGCACAGACATACCTGACTCAAAACGCCAGCAACTTTTTCATACGGACTCCGAATTGGGTGATTCTTCTTTTTGTTGGAATCTAGATTTTGTGCTCTTTCCAGCCTAATTAGATTCACCTTCAAATTCGCCACTTGGGCCCATGATTCACAATCAGACGCTGCAGCAGAATCCGAGTCAAACAACAAGTCCAAAGGTGTTGCATCACCTCCACTTGGGCCCATGAGCCTTGTACGACCTAGGGTTGGTTTTAGGATGCCTTGGGACGTTCTCCCATCTCCTTGGCTGCCACCCTTCCTCCTATATAAATAGATCCATCTAGTAGCTTTTTCCTTGGGATTTGTTTAGTTAAAAGTTAGCCATTGCAACTTCGTGTAGTTCGTTTGTGTCCAACGACCAGACCAAGACCGCTTACGGATCCCAACCTTTATCAATACTTCATATATATTCACAATATTCAGATTTCTTTTATCATATTCTTGCTTGTTCTTCGATTGCTTGCAGGAATAGACCTTCGTGGTCAGGTTGATTGTGCTCCGGCATGGTCAATAACCTCTCGAAGTTGGTTTAGCGATTGCTAAGGCACAACGTCATGCACGTTTGTAGTTGGATCGTCAAAGTCATCTTCACCAAATCGATATTTATCATCTCATCGAAAGATGGGGACACCCCCCTCTATCAAGTGCTATCAGTTTTCAGGTTGCTCGGTGAGAATTTCCAGTTTTCCTAAGATTAGATTTATTTTGTAACCTATTGTCCAAGAAAAAACCACAAAAAAAGTTAGATCTATTCATCCTTTGTCCAAGCCAGTCCGAGCCTATGCAATTTTCTTTTCATTGTTTGCATTATTGAATTATCGGTTGCATCGTCGTGTCGAGTTGCTGGTCTTAGTGTCTAGTTCATTTAGAGTTTCGAGTTCTGTTCACATTAGTTACACCGCCGCTGCATCGTTATCCCTTCCACTATCCACCACCCATCCATCAAATTCCACCATGTGCTACCCACCGTTCATTGTCATAATCATAGTTGAGATCGTTCACATCTTCGCTTGATCCAATCTGCATCTCTATCTAGTTTGTTTTGGAAAGAGTGAGAGACAAAATAATACGGAAAAAAAAGAGAGAGAAAAAAGTAAAAAAAAATCAGAAAAAAGAGAAAGAAAAAAAAAGTGTGAGAAAAAAAAGAGAAGAGAAAAAAGAAACAAAATTCGGATCTATCTAGACTCAATCTTGTTGTTGAATTCGGACTAGAATTTGTTTTGTGCACTGTTCAGTAAAAATGGCATAACTTCCTCATACGAACTCCGTTTTGGCTCCACAAGTACTTAAATTAAAGCTAGCGACTAGACGCATCTGAATAGTTGCAAAAGCTAGTTCAATATTTGGAGTGTCAAAATCAGATTCTAAATAGGTATTTTTGCCCTCCGAAGTTTGCGCATACAGTTTGTTCCAGTTTTTTAGTCCAGTTTTAGAATTCTTTGACTCCTCATATCAATTCAGAATTGAGTGATTTTTTTTGCATTGGAAAGCTTGAGTTAGTAGCAAACTTTTCAAGAGGAAAGTTGGAGAGAGAGTTGTTATATATCTTGCTTGGCAGTTGTTATTCATCATTATCTTTACTGCCGTTGTGATCTTCACTTATATCTTGCTGTCCAGAGCTACTTATCCTTCATTGATGTTAGTTGTGCTATGTCGTGACCTCATTAGTGTTCTAGGCTCGTGTCTCTAGTCCGGTCTATCCTAGGACCAGCACAGTACCGTCATTGAGCGTTTATTCAACATTGCATCTTTGAATTGATTATTGCTAATCTTTTGCTACCATATATAGCCAACCCAGCTCCACATATTTCTACACCGTGTATACGTACGTTCCCCTGGCAATCGCTTTACACAATCTTCGGAGTTATTTGACACCGCTGGTTGCCTGTCACCACCTGCCGCATGGTAAGAACTTGTAAGATATTGATATTTGCTTTACTGTGAGCATGTTACAACCACATCCTAGTTGTTCATAGGAACATTATTGTCGAATTTTGTTTCTTGTTTCTACTAATCATGACAGGTTCCGGAGAAAGATGTTCTTGGACGATGAACACATCTTCACCATCACGAGAGTTGGGACAACATACACAAGCACATGGTCAGGTTATCTCTTTACCATCATTTGAGGGTAGATTTAATCCTGCTATTTATTTAGATTGGAAGCTTGAAGTAGAACAAGTTTTTAGTTACCATGACTTTTCTGAACTTGAGCGAGTACGAGCTGCCACTAGAGCATTTACTTGTTTTGCTTCTGTTTGGTGGAGTGCGCATTGTAAGAAAAACATTGATAACCAACCCACAATTTGGAAAGATTTGAAACATGTAGTGAGACAACAATTTTTCCCTCCTTACTATCGTCGTGAATTGCTTCGCAAATTTGAACAATATAAACAAGGCAATAACACTGTTCATGCTTACTACCAAGAGTTCAAATCTTATATGCATCATTGTGACATAGAAGAATCTGAGGATGATACAATGAATAGATTTTTTGGTGGTTTGAACCATGATATTCAGGCAAGATTTAGGTATATTCGTCGTTGCATTACTGGTATGTATGTTCATGCTTGTACCTTTGAGAGACAGTTACAGGAGGATGCATTGGGTGACTACAACAACTACTATTCCAATTCATGCTCACTACCATCGGTTGATTCCTCCATCGTTGCACCTACAAGAGCAGCCACACCTCAGATTGTGAGTGCGACATCATCTCAAGTGTATGGTACATTGTCATTGTCCATACCGACATCAGCTACGTCTTTGCGACAAGGTAACAGTAAAGGTATTGATGATATAACTTCACATGAGAATGATGCATCTCTAATTAACTTAAATACATCATGTGTTGAGTTACCTGTTGATTTGAGCACGCCACCAATTTTAGAGAATCATGTTACTATCATGAATGCATCATGTGATCAAACAACTGAAATACCAACAATTTTGAGTGCACCCATTGAATTAACTATTGATGCAAAAAAACCAATGTTTAATCATTTTGATATGACCTCTAATCTTGGTGATGATTCTGTGTCCAATGACTTATTGCATGTTTGCTTATTTAAGCATGTTGTACCATGTAAATTTGATGCAAGTAAGGTTTATTCACCAATGTTGGGATGGTTTAATGATGAATATTGTCAATCTTTTGATAGGAATAAGAGCTTCACTTATATGTGCAAACTGAGTTGCAATATTTTCATGCCTTCTACTTATGACAATATTTTGGCTTTATATTTTATGAGCTATGAAAGTTACTCATGTATACATGTGTCATATGTGCAAAAATCACGGGAAGTAAAAATGGATGACATATACATATACAACATGTATACCTTGTCTCTTTTGTTAGCCACATTTCAGATTAAGCAACACCGAGGACGGCTTTGTTTTCAAAAAGGGGAGGATGATGAGGACATGACTACCTTCGATACGACCAAAAATATTGCATACATGCATATTTGTCAGGTGATTTCTAGTGCAAACTATTCAATAATCTATTTATGTTATCCAGAACAAAAATACTTCACACACTTTTGTGTTTTGTCTAATTGCAGGTCTACGGGACATTTGTACAATTCACATATGAAGATAAGGGAGAAAGAGATGTTTACTTGCTGCTCAAAAAGTTCTCTCACGTCACTTTTGGGTCAAGAGAAGATAGAGTCTAAATCTCTCACGTTCTGGATTCAGATTCGGACTGCACAGACATACCTGACTCAGATCGCCAACAACTTTTTCATACGGACTCCGAATTGGGTGATTCTTTTTTTGTTGGAATCTAGATTTTGTGCTCTTTCCAGCCTAATTGGACTCACCTTCAAATTCGCCAGGAGCGTTGATATATCGACGAAACAATCAGACGCTGTAGCAGAATCCGAGTCAAACAACAAGTCCAAAGGTGTTGCATCACCTCCACTTGGGCCCATGAGCCTTGTACGACCTAGGGTTGCTTTTAGGATGCCTTGGGACATTCTACCACCTCCCTGGCCGCCACCCCTTCCTCCTATATAAATAGATCCATCTAGTAGCTTTTTCCTTGGGATTTGTTTAGTTAAAAGTTAGCCATTGCAACTTCGTGTTCTTCGTTTGTGTCCAACACCAGACCAAGACCGCTTATGGATCCCCACCTTTATCAATACTTCATATATACTCGCCATATTCAGATTGCTTTTATCATATTCTTGCTTGTTCTTCGATTGCTTGCAGGAATAGACCTTCGTGGTCAGGTTGATTATGCTCCGGCGTGGTCAATAACCTCTTGAAGTTAGTTTAGCGATTGCTAAGGCGCAACATCGTGCACGTTTGTAGTCGGATCGTCAAAGTCATCTTCACCAAATCGATAGTTATCATCTCATCGAAAGATCGGGACACCCCGCCTCTATCAAGCACAGTACCGTCGTTGAGCGTTTATTCAACTTTGCATCTCTGAATTGATTATTGCTGACCCTTTTTTGCTACCATATTATAAGCCTTCCCAGCTCCACATACATCTACGTCGTGCGTTTAACTCTCCCTGGTAATCGCTCTATCCGAGCTTTGAGAGTTTTGACTACAACAGTTGCCGATCACCACCTGCTGCTGGGTAAGAACTGGTATGAATTTGAGATTTGCTTGACGGGTTTGTGATACACCACCACCACTTCTTAGTAGTCTGTAGGATCATATTCTTGTGTGTTTCTATTTGCTGCTAACTATGGTAGGATCACAAGCCGATGAGACTGATTGGGAGAACCTGACGAACAAACAGCTACATGATAAATTTCAGCACATGATGAGTGGACAGGTGCAAGATGTGCTAAACAGATTTGACGAGGCCATGGAGAAGATAGATGGCACTGAGAAGACGTTCGAAACAAAGCTTATAGCAAGTTTAATGAATTTCTCGCGCGTTTTCCACAACCACCGCCGGCTGCACCTATCGCACCTCTGCAACAACAACAACAACACCCCCTTCCGAATCAGTATGGACGAGCGAAGCGTGTTCCTCTTGAGGATGGCCAAACTTCTAGTGTTGCTGTACATGTTGTTGATGCTTCTTTGGCTCCTGCTACTGCTGCTGCTGGTACCCAGGTGGATGATGAGTATGCGGGCGATTATGAGGATGAGGTTGATCAAAATCAGAACTACGTGCAGCCACCCGCACCACCACCAGCAGGTCGACCTCAGGTATATATTCGCAACGGTAGGCCTGCACCACCACCTCAGATACGAGATAATGACCATATTCCGAAACTGAAATTGAATATTCCACCATTTGAGGGTAGATATGTTCCTGATATATATCTTACTTGGGAGTTAGAAACTGAACAACGTTTTACATGTTTACAATATCCCGAGGAGAGACGGGTTGCTGCTGTTGTTTGTGCTTTCACTAGTTTTGCATGTGTATGGTGGTCTGAACATTGTATATTATATCCTATTCCAACTACTTGGGCTGCTTTGAAAACTGCTATGCGTAATCGTTGGGTTCCACCATATTATCAACGTGAATTGCTTCAAAAATTGCAGCGTATAAGACAAGGAAAAAATTCTGTAGAAGAATTTTATCAGGAATTACAAACTGGCATGATTAGATGTGGTATTGTTGAGGAGAATGAAGCTATGCTTGCACGTTTTTTGGGTGGATTAAAGAGAGATTCATACCATTCTAGAGTATAAGGAGTATACTACTATCACTCGTTTATTCCATCTTGCTTGTAAATCTGAACATGAAGTGCGGGATCGACAAGCATTGGTGCTAACTAACTTTTCTGCAGGTTGGCGCGAACTAACTTTTCTGCAGGTCGACCTCCAGAAAAGTTAGTTCACGTTCAGCACTACCATATACCACCACCGCTGCCATATACCACCATAGCTGCCATATCCCACCAACGCTGCCATATACCACCTACCCATATCCATAAACCACCACCGCTATCATATACCACCACCGCTGCCATATCCTACCACCATATATCCACCACCAATCAGATCCATCTAATTTCTGATTCGTGTTTCCTTGCCTGAGTAGGTTTTAGAAAAAAAATTAGGTCCCCAGGAATGTTTAGGCCAAAATTTCGGCGACCGAAATATTTTTTTCCTATCCTATTTTTAGGTCCACAGGAGTGTTCTGAGACATTCGGCATCATAGTGATTTTTTGTCGCACTTTTTCGTCGTCGTTGCCCTGATTTCTGAAAAAAAAGTTGTCAAAAAAATTCGTGCCCATCTTGTTAGTTTGACCTGGGAAGAGTTTTGAGACACTCGCCATTATAGTGATTTTTTCCCAAGAAAAAAAGAGCAGTGCAAAAAAAGAGCGAGAAAAAATTCCAGGGTGTGCTTTTTCCTTGTTTAAGTGCAGCGCCGTGATTTTGTTAGTGTTCTAGGCTCGCGTCTCTAGCATGGTCTAGCCTAGGACCAGCACAGTACCGTCGTTGAGCGTTTATTCAAGTTTGCATCTCTGAATTGATTATTGCTGATCCTTTTTGCTACCATATTATAAGCCTTCCCAGCTCCACATACATCTACGTCGTGTGTTTGACTCTCCTTGGTAATCACTCTATCCAAGCTTTGAGAGTTTTGACTACAACGGTTGCCGATCACCGCCTGCTGCTGGGTAAGAACTGGTAAGAATTTGAGATTCGCTTGACGGATTTGTGACACCCCACCACCACTATATTCCAGTAGTCTGTAGGATCATATTCTTATCTGTTTCTATTGCTGCTAACTATGGCAGGAATCTCGTTGACTTGTGTTCCTGCCATAGTTAGCAGCAATAGAAACAGACAAGAATATGATCCTACAGACTACTGGAATATGGTGGTGGTGGGGTGTCACAAATCCATCAAGCGAATCTCAAATTCTTACCAGTTCTCACCCAACAGCAGGCGGTGATCGTCAACTGATAAGGACATGTTTACCATGGATACGACCAAAAATATTGCATACATGCATATTTGTCACGTGATTTCTAGTGCAAACTATTCAATAATCTATTTATGTTATCCAGAACAAAAATACTTCACACACTTTTGTGTTTTGTCTAATTGCAGGTGTATGGGACATTTGTACAATTCACATATGAAGATAAGTGAGAAAGATATGTTTAAGTGTTGTTCAAAAAGTTCTCTCACGTCACTTTTGGGCCAAGAGAAGATAGAGTCCAAGTCTCTCACGTTCTGGATTCAGATTCGGACTGCACAGACATACCTGACTCAAAACGCCAACAACTTTTTCATACGGACTCCAAATTGGGTGATTCTTTTTTTGTTGGAATCTAGATTTTGTGCTCTTTCCAGCCAAATTGGATTCACCTTCAAATTCATCCGGAGCGTTGACATATCGACCAAACAATCATATGCTGCAGCAAAAATCAAGAGAGGTAAAAATGGATGAGGGTGATTGTTTTTTTGTTGGAATCTAGATTTTGTGCTCTTTCCAGCCCAATTGGATTCACCTTCAAATTCGTCCGGAGCGTTGAGATATCGAGGAAACAATCAGACGCTGCAGGAGAATCCGAGTCAAACAACAAGTCCAAAGGTGTTGCATCACCTCCACTTGGGCTCATGAGCCTTGTACGACCTAGGGTTGCTTTTAGGATGCCTTGGGACGGTCTCCCACCTCCTTGGCCGCCACCCCTTCCTCCTATATAAGTTGATCCATCTAGTAGCTTTTTCTTTGGGATTTGTTTAGTTAAAAGTTAGCCAATGCAACTTCGTGTACTTCGTTTGTGTCCACCGACCAGACCAAGACCGCTTACGGATCCCCACCTTTATTAATACTTCATATATATTCGCAATATTCAGATTGCTTTATTATATTCTTGCTTGTACTTCGATTGCTTGCAGGAATAGACCTTCGTGGTCAGGTTGATCGTGCTCCGGCGTGGTCAATAACCTCTCGGAGTTGGTTTAGCGATTGCTAAGGCGCAACGTTATGCACGTTTGTAGTCGGATCATCAAAGTCGTCTCCACCAAATCAATAGTTATCATCTCATCGAAAGATCGGGACACCCCACCTCTATCAGCAACCGTTGTAGTCAAAACTCTCAAAGCCTGGATAGAGCAATTACCAGGGAGAGTCAAACACATGATGTAGATGTATGTGGAGCTGGGAAGGCTTATAATATGATAGCAAAAAGAATCAGCAATAATCAATTCAGAGATGCAAAGTTGAATAAACGCTCAACGACGGTACTGTGCTGGTCCTAAGCTAGACCGTGCTAGAGACGCGAGCCTAGAACACTAACAAAATCACGACGCTGCACTTAAACAAGGGAAAAGCACACTTTGGAAAAAAATCGCTTTTTTTGCGCTGCTCTTTTTTTTTGGCGAAAAATCACTATACTGGCGAGTGTCTCAAAACTCTTCCCAGGTCAAACTGACAATATGGGCATAAATTTTTTTGACATTTTTTTCGGAAATTAGGGCAGCGACGACGAAAAAGTGCGACAAAAAATCACTATGATGGCGAATGTCTCAGAACACTCCTGGGGACCTAAAAATAGGTTTGGAAAAAAATATTTTCGCTCGCCGAAATTTTGGCCTAAACATTCCTGGGGACCTATTTTTTTCTGAAACCTAATCAGGCAAGGAAACACGAATCGGAAATTAGATGGATCTGATTGGTGGTAGGATATGGCAGCGGTGGTGGTATATGATAGCGGTGGTGGTATATGTATATGAATAGGTGGGATATGGCAGCGTTGGTGGGATATGGCAGCGGTGGTGGTATATGGCAGCGGTGGTGGTATAAGGCAGTGTTGGTGGGATATGGCAGCGGTGGTGGTATATGACAACAACGATGAAGATGGTGCGGCGGCGGCGTGACAAACTGTGACACAACTCGAAACTCTAAAGGACTAGACGCTAAGACCAGCAACTAGACACGACGATGCAACCGCAAATTCAACAAAGCAAAACCCTAAAAATATTATGCAAAGGCTCAGATTGCTTCGGATATGATGAACTAACCCTAATTTTTTTTGTGGCTTTTTCGTGGACTGTAGGTATGAAGAACCGACTCGATTTAAACAACAAAAAACTGTAAAATCTCACCGAGCAACCTGGAAATCTGATACCACTTGATAGAGGCAAAGGTGTCCCGTCTTTCGATAAGATGATGGATATCGCTTTGGTGGAAGTCGACTTTGATGACCCGACTACGAACGTGCGAGGACGTCACGCATTAGCAATCGCTAAACCAACTCCGAGAGGTTATTGACCATGCCGGAGCACGATCAACCTGACCACGAGGGTCTGTTTCCTGCGAGCAAACGAAGAACCAGCAAGAAACTGAGATTGCAATCTGGATATTGCGAATATAAGATGAAAGCTTTATTGATCAAGGTGGGGTTCTGTGACGCCTTTGTCTGGTCGTTGAACACAAACGAAGTACGCGAAGTTGCAGCTATGGCAAACTTTTAATCTAAACAAAACCCAAAGTCTAAACGGTGCCTTAAGGGCTGTATATATGGAGGAAGAGGGGGTGAATTTCGTGGACCTTGGTAGAGGGGTCCGAAACTAAACCTATCTCTTGTTTCCCCACACATATGGACTCTAAAAATAGCCAATACTTATGTATTTCGAAATTACATGGGACTGGCCCAATAATAAGGTGACACAGCACCTAGAATAGCCTCTGGACGAAATTTATGAAGTGGCATCTTGTATATTTCGTCCAAGGCTTCATGCACTCATTATGGTGGCTTCAAAGTCCTGAAATCATCACTTGTAACTCCGTTCTTGTTCCCCTTGCGCATGCCATCATCTCCATGCTTGTTCTTGCTCCAACGTTCATCGTTCTCCAAGCTAGGCCCTTCATTTGTAAGTAAAACAAATGTATCCAATTTAGGCAGCATCATATTCTCATGAACATTAGAATCATTACCAAGAAACGAAAGTACCTGATAATTTAATTGGCGTGCGCGAGCTCTAGTAATTGGTCCAGTATATGTAGTAGTAGGGGCTGTGGGTGTAACAATGGTATTGATGTCCTCATCAGTCCAGTTTTGTTTTCACAGTTTGAGTTTCCTTCGGTACCCAGGGGCAAAGCGCGAGGCGGCGGTCTCCTGGTGGTCGCCGACGGCGGCGGGATGGCGAGCTGCTAAGGAGGCTGGGGTGCGAAGGAAACAGGACGAGGGCGCGACGTTGCTCTCTCTCTCTCTCACGACGCATCGAGGGAGGAGGATCTAGTAGGGCTCTCCTGGCTTGATGCGTGCGTGTGTGAGAGTGGCGGCTGTGTGGATGGACGAGAGGGAGAGGTCGAGAGGAGGGGTCGGGCCTAGAGTTTAGGAGGGTTAGGTGGGCCTGGGAGGCCGGCCCAGTGAAGAGGGAGGCTGCTGGTCTCTCTCCACTCCCTCTCTCATATTTTCCCAAAATAGAAAAAAAGGAAGAAAGAAAAGTGAGAAAGGAGAAAGGTTAGAGAAGGAACTTTGGCATACAGATAATTTTCCTGGACTCACAAAAATGAGCTTGATCCAAGAAAATAGGGGTGGGCATGGATGCAAGGTTTAGATTCAAACATATTTGAATTTAATTCAATTGGATGAATAGGGAGTGGGGGTTTGGAAGGTCCAAAATGTTGAGGATTTTGGTGAAGCTCGGGAAAGTGGTGAAAGATTTTAGGGCAAAGTTGGGAGACCAAACTTGAAGCAGAAAAGACACATAATTATTTTTCAAGTGTGTTTATGGGTTATTCCGATATAGTGGAATATTTATTAGATCCCTAATTATATTGGAAGGATAAGGTATATGTTATAAAGAGAAGGAAGAGAGAATTGAGAGTGTGGGGACAAAAGGCATGGGGGGAGAGACGAGGATGAGGGCGGCTAAGAAGAAAGATAATATCGGACAACAGACAGCGATGTGTGAGGGGGTCAGACGACACTCGTCGCCAACGCGGGAGGACTCGTTGGATTGTTGTCTACAGCCAGATGCAAATGCAATGGGCACCCGAGCGGGCTGGACAAGGGAGAGCACTCACCGAATAGGATTTTTTTTACATCAATCACCGATCAAATAAAATTATTCTCCAATCGATAGAGACACGCTTCTTTATCCATCAAATCGCTTCATTGCACAGGAGCAGCAGGGAGAAGAAACAACCGGGAGGAGAGAGAGATGAGGGAGGAGAGAGATGGGTGAAGAAGAGGACCATGGAGAGGGAGGAAGGGAAGGGAGAAGGCATAGAGAAGGGCGGCGACGCAAGGTTATAGTAGACAGTTGGGCTCGCTGGCTGGAGCCGAGAGGAAGGCGACAAAGATGGCATCCCGGGGAAGATCCCGGCCTTTCCTCGCTTGGGTGCATTACATGCGCGCATGCGCTACGAGCGGCGACTGCTGGCTGCAGCGGGCACAAGCTCCCTTTTTTAGAAGGAACATTTTTATTTCACTTTTTTAGGGGAAAGCGACCTTTTATTTAACTGCCATGGGCTGCCCATGATTCAGCCACATCCCTTTTTTTAGAAGATGATTCAGCCCTCGGTACCATAAAAAATTCTTTATTAATTAGAAGTATCGTCTACTCCAAAAACAAATAGTACCACCTCACAAATTTACATATGATCCCATCAATTTATATATGTCCCCAAATAGACAATCGACAAGCCTCTTCAAAAATAAAAATACTAACAGTGAGGTGTAGCAATAGTCTGGCATATGTGCCGATTGGATACTCTCTCGACTTCACAATGAAGGGAGGATGAGCTTAGAGGTCATGGCAGAAGAGCCAGTGCTTGAATCAACTAGGCATATGCAAGTCGGTGATTGGATTTCTAAAATCTTGAACCATGTGTGATATTTTTTCCCGTTGCAACGCACGGGCCCTTTTGCTAGTAATAATAAAGCACGGATTGACTCCATGGGTTCACCATCACAATATGTTTCTTTTCATGAATTTACGCTTTTAGTTTTTTTTTCTTCAACATGTCTGATGTGGAGCATCCCTCGCTCATCCCCATGGACGTACCTACATCTCCCTCAACACCACTTGGACCAATGACAAGAGCTAGAGCAAAGGCTATTGAAGATAAGGTGAACTGCTCCTCTCCAAACTCCCTCTCTCTACTCACGAGACTTGGCTACTACCTCATAAGGACACTCTATGTGTGATCAGGTAGTTGGAGGAGAGCCACGGGACAGCTACACCCAATGGCCAAGGTGGCAAGGACACCAAGGATGAACATCAAGAAGAAGAGCCGCTTGGGAAGCTACAGGCACCGGACGACAGGCTGGTCCCAGACGTCCGAGCCCTGGAAGATGCTACAGCCGAGAGAAGGAAGGCAAGACAGAGCTACAGGCCACGGACGACCGGCCTAGCCCGGACGTCCAACGACTCCCAGGCCCCGGACGACCGACGCCCTCCGGACGTCCGGCAACTGCGCATCCGAGAGGAAATTAACAGAAGACCGAAGCCACCGGACGTCCGGTACTTCTCCACCCGAGCCGAATCTACGAAAGTCCGACGATCTACGGATGTCCGGACCATCCCAAAGCTCCGGACGATCGACGTCCTCCGGACGTCCGATGCCTGAGTGACCGCAGCCTCGGGCTGATGCCCTTGTACCCCTTCACTTTGACCCCCATCTGCACTATGACTATAAATAGAACTCTCCCACCTCCTAGCTAGGGTTAGCATTGTGATAGCTCGTTTGAGATACAGGATTGCTCATCCGTACTGGATCTACTCCACGTGAGGGACCGTGCCTCTTCGGAGAAGATCCATTCGGATTCAAGGCCTCCATTCGGAGAAGACAATCAAGACCTCCTCATGGAGAAGAACGGTTACTCATGTATCTTCCCTTTGTTAACTTTGGATCTTGTGCTACCTTGTGCTTTCGGTGATCTAGTCCTTGTGTGATCAATTACTTGTCAGTTGAGTGTTTCTCTCGTTTCTCCTCGTGATGTAACATGCACACTCAAAACACGTTGAGCAACTAAACATTCATACCTGTCAGCATCTTCAGGAGCCATGTATTGCGTCTCATGATCAGAATCATCTCCACCATGTTCTTCACTTGTAATAAGGGCCAAAGTCTCCTCATCATAGTCACTAGCAGACTCATACCCACCATCCTTAGTAGCAATCATCACACGCTGAGATTTGCATTCTCGCGCATAATGTCCTCTTCCCTTACAACGATGACAAATAATATCACTTGTGTGCCCTGTTGATGTCATGGACAAAGAAGAGCTCTGTGCAGGCCCAGCAGGTGCGCTCTTGGCAGATAGTGGTGGTTATGCCTGCTTTCTTGTATCACGGCTGGAGGTAGCAGCTGATGGAGGTGCTGGTGCAGTGGAAGTAGAGGATGCATGCGGTGTCCATGATGAAAGTCGACCTGCAAAAAAGTTAGTTCGCGCCAATGCTTGTCGATCCTGCACTTCACGTTCAGCTTTACAAGCAAGATGGAATAAACGAGTGATATTAGTATACTCCTTATACTCTAGAATGGTCTGAATCTCTCTATTTAATCCACCCATAAAACGTGCAAGCATAGCTTCATTCTCCTCAATAATACCACATATAATCATGCCAGTTTGTAATTCCTGATAATATTCTTCTACATAATTTTTTCCTTGTCTTAAACGCTGCAATTTTTGACGCAATTCACGTTGATAATATGGTGGAACCCAACGAGTACGCATAGCAGTTTTCAAAGCAGCCCAAGTAGTTGGAATAGGATATTGTAAAACTAGTGAAAGCACAAATAGCAGCAGCAACCCGTCTCTCCTCGGGATATTCTAAACATGTAAAACGTTGTTCAGTTTCTAACTCCCAAGTAAGATATATATCAGGAACATATCTACCCTCAAATGGTGGAATATTCAATTTCAGTTTTGGAATATGGTCATTATCTTGTACCTGAGGTGGTGGTGCAGGCCTACCGTTGCGAATATATACCTGAGGTCGACCTGCTGGTGGTGGTGTTGGTGGCTGCACATAGTTCTGATTTTGATCAACCTCATCCTCATAATAGTCCTCCACCTATGCAGCAACAGCAGGAGCTACAGAAGCACCAACAGCAGTAGCAGCGGCACCCGAATTTTGTCCTGGCTCAATAGGAACATGTTGTGCTCGCCCTATTGTATCGCGGCGTAGAGCTGGTTGTGGGAGACGTTTGAGTAATTCATCAAACTTGGCGTCCAACTTGGTGTCAATTGACTTCTCAATGTCATCCATCTTCTCCATTGCCTTTCCAAAGCTGGCCATCACGTCTTCCACCTGTTGACCCAACATTTGATGAAACTTATCATGAAGCTCCTTGTTCGTCATGTTCTCCCAGTCAATCTCGTCGACTTGTGTCCTGCCATAGTTAGCAGCAATAGAAACAGACAAGAATATGATCCTACAGACTACTGGAATATCGTGGTGGTGGGGTGTCACAAATCTGTCAAGCGAATCTCAAATAGCAGCAGGCGGTGATCGGCAACCGTTGTAGTCAAAACTCTCAAAGCTTGGATAGAGCGATTACCAGGGAGAGTCAAACACACGACGTAGATGTATGTGGAGCTGGGAAGGCTTATAATATGGTAGCAAAAAGGATCAGCAATAATCAATTTAGAGATGCAAAGTTGAATAAACGCTCAACGACTGTACTGTGCTGGTCCTAGGCTAGACCGTGCTAGAGACGCGAGCCTAGAACACTAACAATATCACGGCGCTGCACTTAAACAAGGGAAAAGCACACTCTGGAATTTCTTTTTTTCGCTCTTTTTTTTGCGCTGCTCTTTTTTTTTGCAAAAAATCACTATAATTGCGAGTGTCTCAAAACTCTTCCCAAGTCAAACTGACAAGATGGGGACAAATGTTTTGGCAATTTTTTTTCAGAAATCAGGGCAGCGACGATGAAAAAGTGCGACAAAAAATCACTATGATGGCGAATGTCTCAAAACAATCCTGGGGACCTAAAAATAGGATAGGGAAAAATATTTTTGGTCGCCGAAATTTTGGCCTAAAACTGCCCGGGGGTCTCCAGACTCAGGCAAGGAAACACGAATCAGAAATTAGATGGATCTCGAAAACAAACCTAATATGCAAGGAACTCGGATTGGTGGTGGATATATGGTGGTAGGATATGGCAGCGGTGGTGGTATACGATAGTGGTGGTGGTATATGGATATGGATAGGTGGTATATGGCAGCGGTGGTGGTATATGGCAGCGGTGGTGGTATAAGGCAGCGTTGGTGAGATATGGCAGCGGTGGTGGTATATGGCAACAACGATGAAGATGGTGCGGCAGCCTCGTGACAAACTGTGACAGAACTCGAAACTCTAAAGGACTAGACGCTAAGACCAGCAACTAGACACGACGATGCAACCACAAATTCAACAAAGCAAAACCCTAAAAAGATTATGCAAAGGCTCAGATTGGTTCAGATATGATGAACTAACCCTATTTTTTGGGGGGCTTTTTCGTGGACTGTAGGTTTGAAGAACCGACTCGATCTAAACTACGAAAAACTGTAAAATCTCACCGAGCAACCTGGAAATCTGATACCACTTGATAGAGGCAAAGGTGTCCCGTCTTTCAATGAGATGATGGATATCGCTTTGGTGGAAGTCGACTTTGACGATCCGACTATGAACGTGTGAGGACGTCGCGCCTTAGCAATCACTAAACCAACTCCGAGAGGTTATTGACCACGCTGGAGCACGATCAACCTGACCACGAGGGTCTGTTTCCTGCGAGCAAACAAAGAACAAGCAAGAAACTGAGATTGCAATCTGGATATTGTGAATATAAGATGAAAGCTTTATTGATCAAGGTGGGGTTCTGTGACGTCTTTGTCTCGTCGTTGAACACAAACGAAGTACGCGAAGTTGCAGCTATGGCGAACTTTAATCTAAACAAAACCCAAAGTCTAAACGGTGCCCTAAGGGTGGTATATATGGAGGAAGAGGGGTTGAATTTCATGGCCCTTGGTAGAAGGGTGCGAAACTAACCCTATCTCTTGTTTCCCCACACATACAGACACTAAAAATAGCCTATACTTATGTATTTCGAAATTACATGGGCCTGGCCCAATAATAAGGTGATGCGGCACCTAGAATAGCCTCTGGACGAAATTAATGAAGTGGCATCTTGTATATTTCATCCAAGGCTTCATGCACTCATTATGGTGGCTTCAAAGTCCTGAAATCATCACTTGTAACTCCGTTCTTGTTCCCCTTGCGCATGCCATCATCTCCATGCTTGTTCTTGCTCCAACGTTCATCCTTCTCCAAGCTAGGCCCTTCATTTGTAAGCAAGACAAATGTATCCAATTTAGGCAGCATCATATTCTCATGAACATTAGAATCATTACCAAGAAACGAAAGTACCTAATAATTTAATTGGCGTGCGCGAGCTCTAGTAATTGGTCCAGTATACGTAGCAGTAGGGGTTGTGGGTGTAACAATGGTATTGATGTCCTCATCACATGTAAAGGTTCAAAACTGAAGCCCCCACAAAAAAAGTCCAAAATTCAGGACTCAAGAAAATAAGTCCAAATGTGAGGCGAGCTCTTTGATTTGTTGCCAGTTGCTACACTGTTCTCATGTGTTTTGTTTTGTTGTGCTATCTACATGCAGCGAGCATGCTGTGCTGTTGGACTTGAAGCAGACCATGGCATTGGAGTCTCAGAGAGGGCGGTTAAACAAGCGCAGGCCCACGCTGCGGGAACACCTGCTATAGCAAATAGTGCACCATAGTCCCAAAGTGTGGCGTGGTGAGTTATCACTTAGATGCTGCCCCGGTGCATTGGCGCCAAATACATTGCATATCCACGGCAGCTCGCGGGAAATATGATGTTTTTCTTTGATGATGAAGCTGCAACAAACGAATAAAGGATCTTGTCAAGGTTGCTATGATTGACAAGCTGCAGATCAGTAGGTGTTATTTCAATCAAGATTGATAAGGTGAGCTTTTAATCATCCTGGTTTTAAACAAGGCCACCTCACCCAAATCTGAATACCCAGCTTAGGACAATCAATATCGATTGATCTTATAGTTATAGCTTCTTTACCACATGATCCATCGTCAAGCATAGAAAGACTTAGATTTTGATGTGCATATTCTGAGTTTTTATCAGGATGGTTAGTTCAGATTTGATTTTAGCTGGGATTTTTTTAAGAACTGTGTGTGGCATTGAAAAGAAGGTCTAAAGTAAAAGAAAATAGTAATACATCTCTGTTCGCTAATGCAAAATGGCATTGTCATAGTCTATAAAAACCATATGCCGAGATACGAATTCGCAGATTTAGAAATATGCAATATCGCTATCTCCCACATTATCATCCCTATCACCATATGCATGCTCGTTGTTGGTGCTAGCAGGAGAGGATATGCCGAGTAGAAGCCTGCTTCGCTCAACCTAATGAGGCCCGTTACCAGCACACGACGAGTTGCACTCAGAGTCCCTGGTGTGTCCAAACATTTTCCTATTATATTAATCGTAGAGTGGAGTACTTTGTGCAATTCTAACATGACTGCATTATTTTTTTTTAAGTTTTATAAACATTCACGTGCACCGATAGGGTTCAATGATAGGTATAATGTGTGGTGGCATCATCATCGCATTGGAATTGACCATGTACGGGTGAATTGATGTAGGGCGGAACCCTAGGGGCCGATCTTTCACGTTTGGAGTGGATCCAACGAGGAAACACGAAGAACACGCGGAAAACACAAAGGGGAAAACACAGGGAGGAAGGAGAGAATCACTCAACCGACAAGTATCGATCACACAAGGGCTAGATCATCGAACACATGAGGTAGCACAAGATTCGAAATCAACAAAGGAAAGATACAAAGGTAGCCGTTCTTCTCCGTGAGGAGGTCTTGATTGTCTTCCCTTGAAGGGGTCTTGAATCCGCTTGGGGGATCTTCTCCGAAGAGGTCGTGAGCTCCGAGGAGAAGTAACCAAGTGGATGAGCAAGGCTCTCACACAAAATATGAGCTAAACCAATGCTAACCCTAAAACGTACGGGATGAGGGAGTATAAATAGTCAAAGGGCGAAGGAGTACATGGGTCATGGCCCAAAGGAGCTACGCACAGGCAAAGGGCGCCAGATGTCCGGGCGACGGGCCGGACGTCCGGGCGCTCACGAGGTGCCGGATGTCCGGGCTGGAGGGGCCGGATGTCCGGGCCAGTGGATTTGACTCTTCTGTTCACTGGATGGGCGATGCCGGATGTCCGCTCGAAGGTGCCGGATGTCCGCGGCTTCGGGAGGCGCCGGATGTCCGGGGCGAACGCCGGATGTCCGGGCTGTCGGGGCAAGCTTCTATGCTCCTTGGACGCCAGTGCCGGATGTCCTGGATTTAGGCCGGATTTCTGGTGGGGGGCTGATGTCCGGGCAGGACGCCGGATGTCCGGTCCTTGTAGCGTCTTCTACAGAGGCCTTGCCTTGTGGATCTCCAGGGGCCGGATGTCCGGGGTCCTGGCCGGATGTCCAGTGCCTGGAGGCTGATCTTGCCTTCTTCCATTGGTTCTCTTCTTCCATGGACTTGGTATCTTGACCATCTTCATGTGCATCCTCGGGAGGGTCCTCTTGGTACCTAATCATGCACAACATTCCGGAATGAGGTAGTAGCCATGTCTCGAGAGGATCATATGAGATATCATTAAGGAGAGAAGTCACCTCGGTCTCGAGAGCTCTAGCACGTGCTCTAGTCATGGGTCCTCTTAGGGCTTGGTGAGGCGATGGAAGGTCCATGGGGATGACCGAAGCATGCTCCGCATCATCTCCCCCCCTTGGAAAAGATCCGACCTCGGATCGAAATCCTCATCACCATGGTACGGGGAGAGATCGAAGACGTTGAAGATGTCGCTCACGTTGTACTTGTCGCGTGGGAGATCGATCTTGTAAGCGTTGTTATTGTAGCGTGCTAGCACCTTGAAGGGTCCGTCGGCTCGAGGGAGAAGTTTGGACTTGCGTTCGTTGGGGAAGCGGTCCTTGTGAAGGTGTAGCCACACGAGGTCTCCAATGTTGAATATCATGGGATGCTTGTTGACGTTGAGCTTGGTCGCGAGTCGTTGTACTTGGAGCTCGATGGTGTGCCTTGTATCTTCATGCATCTTCTTGATGTAGCCTGCATGGGCACTTGCGTCGAGGTTGGTGCGCTCTTGTAGAGGAAGAGGTAGAATGTCCAATGGGGACAACGTGTTGAAGCCCTAAACGACCTCGAAGGGGGACTTGCCGGTCGTCGAATGTCTTGCACGGTTGTAGGCGTACTCGATGATCGGTAGACACTCCTCCCACTCCTTGATGTTCTTCTTGATCAACACGCGAAGTAGAGTGGAGAGTGTACGGTTCGTCACCTCCGTTTGGCCGTCGGTTTGAGGATGATATGCGGATGAGAACAAGAGCTTGATTCCAAGCTTGGCGCATCGGGTCTTCCAAAAGTAACTCAAGAACTTGACGTCGCGGTCAGAGACGATTGTCTTTGGTATTCCATGGAGACGCAAGATTTCCCTACAAAAGAGATTTGCGACGTGTGAAGCATCGTCTAGCTTGTTGCAAGGGATGAAATGTGCCATCTTAGAAAATCGGTCCACAACAACAAACACGGAATCCTTGCCGTTTTGAGTTCTAGGCAAACCAAGTACACAATCCATGCTAATTTCTTCCCAAGGTTGATAAGGATTAGGAAGAGGCATGTAAAGACCATGGGATTGAGCTTTAGATTTAGCTTTGTGACATGTAGAGCATCGGGTGGTGAAGTGTGAGACGTCACGGAACATCTTGGGCCAAAAGTAGTTCTTGGAGTGCGTGGCGAATGTCTTGTCACGTCCGAAATGTCCCATGAGTCCACCTCCATGAGCCTCTTGCAAAAGGAGCAAACGAAGAGAAGACTCGGGAATGCATAGTTTGTTATCTCTCATAAGATAACCATCCTTGATGTAATATTGTTCCCAAGATGTATGCGTCAAACATTTAGCATAAGGAGTTTCAAAAGATGGATCATTAGCATACAAGTCTTTTATGTGCTCAAAGCTAATAACATTCAACTCAAGTTTAGTGACAAGCGTGCATATGCGTGAAAGTTCATCGGCAACTACATTTTTCTTACCCTTAATGTACTTGATCACATCGGGAAAAGATTCAATAAATTCACTCCATTTGGCATGACGCTTGTTCAACTTAGTTTGACCTTTTAAGTACTTAAGCGTTTCATGATCGGTATGGATGACAAACTCATGAGGTCTAAGATAGTGTTCCCAAACATGTAGCACACGCACTAAAGCATACAAATCTTTGTAATAGATGGGATAGTTAGGTTGAGCACCAGAGAGTTTTTCACTAAAATATGCAATTGCTCATTTTTCTTGCATCAAAACTCCGCCGATTCCGGTACTACTTGCATCACAATGAACCTCAAAAGTTTTGTCAAAGTTGGGCAAAGCAAGGATCGGAGCATGAGTAAGCAAACACTTGAGCTCATCAAAAGCGGTGGATTGCAAACATCCCCAAACAAAAGGAGCATTCTTGTTACTCAAGGCATGCAAAGGAGCGGCAATAGTGCTAAAATCTTTCACAAAGCAACGATAAAAACGTGCTAGACCAAGAAAACTACGCACTTGTTGCAAATTGGTGGGTTGGGGCCAAGTTTTAATTGCTTCCATTTTAGATTCATCCACATGGACACCCTTGGAAGATACAACGAAACCCAAGAAAACCACTTTGTCAACACCAAATGTGCACTTTTTCATGTTTGCATAAAGACTTTCCTTGCGAAGGGTTTGCAAAACATCCCTAACATGATTAAGATGTTCTTTGATGGTTTTGCTAAACACAAGAATATCATCGAAGTAAACCACAAAAAAGACTCCAATATAAGGGCGAAGCACATAATGCATGAGGCGCACGAAAGTACCGGGAGCCTCCGATAAACCCATAGGCATAACTAACCACTCATATAAGCCAAATTTGGTTTTGAAAGCAGTTTTCCATTCATCACCCTCTTGAATGTGGATTTGATAATAGACACTTTTAAGATCAATTTTTGAGAAAAAGTTGGCTCCACTAAGTTCATCAAGCATATCATCTAAGCGAGGAATCGGATGCCTATATCGAATGGTAATAACATTTATAGGTCTACAATCGGAACACAAGCGGAAACTTCCATCGGGCTTACGCACAAGTAAAACCGGAACGGCACAAGGGCTTAAGCTTTCACGTACATGACCGTTGTCGATTAGTTGTTGTACTTGCCGTTGAATCTCCTTGGTTTCTTTGAGATTGACACGGTATGGAGCTTTGTTTGGAAGTGGTGCTCCGGGGATGAGGTTGATTCGATGCTCAATGCCTCGTAGAGGAGGTAGACCCGGAGGTAGCTCATCGGGGAAAACATCTTGGAATTCCTGCAAAATAGATTGAAACACTAAAGGTAGCTCGTGAGAGGTATTAGTTTTTGGTTCTCCATCCTTGCACACAAGGAAAAGTGAATCACACTTGATGGGTTCTCACACACTTCTCTCATCTCACTTTTTGTGGCAAATAGTATGAGGTTTTTCTCTCTAGACGAAGAGGTGCTCAAGCTTGGCTTGTGGCTCTCACTCACTTTTCGGTGGATCACTTTCTCACTCTTCTCTCCATGATGGGTGGCTTGCTTGTTGGCTATCACTTGACTAGGAGACATAGGTCGTAGCACATATTCCTTCCCTTTGATCTTGGAGCTATAGTGATTGGTACGCCCATTGTGAATGACAACACGGTCGAATTGCCATGGTCGACCAAGAAGGAGGTGGCAAATGGTCATGGGGACCACATCACACTCGTAGGGCGAAACCCTAGGTGGACGATCTTTCACGTTTGGAGTGGATCCTACGGGGAATCACGAAGAACACACGGAAGCACAAAGGGGAAACAAGGGGAAAACGAGAGAGAATCACTAAACCGACAAGGAATCAATCACACAAGTGCTAGATCACCGAAAACAAAGAGTAACTCATGATACACAATCAACAAAGGTAAGGATACAAAGGAACCGTTCTTCTCCGCGAGGAGGTCTTGATGGTCTTCCCTAGAAAGGGGTCTTGAATCCGCTTGGGGGATCTTCTCCGAAGAGGTCGTGAACTCTGAGGAGAAGTATCCAAGTGGATGAGCAAGGCTCTCACACAAATATGAGCTAAACCAATGCTAACCCTAGAACGTACGGGATGAGGGAGTATATATAGTCAAAGGGCGAAGGGGTACACGGGTCACGGCCAAAAGGAGCTGCGCGCAGGCAGAGGGCGCCGGATGTCCGGCAACGGGCCGGATGTCTGGGCGCTCACGAGGTGCCGGATGTCTGGGCCAGTGGAGTTGACTCTTCTATGCAGTTGAGGGGCGCCGCCGGATGTCCACTCGGAGGGGCCGGATGTCCGCGGCTTCGGGAGGCGCCTGATGTCCGGGGCGAACACCGGATGTCCGGGATGTCGGGGCAAGCTTCTGTGCTCCCTGGACACCAGTGCCGGATGTCCGGGATTTAGGCCGGATTTCCGGTGGGGGCCGGATGTCCGGGCTGGATGCCGGATGTCTGGTCCCTGTAGCTTCTTCTGTAGATGCCTGGCCTTGTGGATCTCCAGGGGCCGGATGTCCGGGGTCTTGGCCGGATGTCCGGTGCCTAGAGGCTGTCCTTGCCTTCTTCCATGGGTTCTCTTCTTCCACAGACTTGGGGTCTTGACCATCTTCACGTGCATCCTCATGAGGGTCCTCTTGGTACCTAATGATGAACAACATTCCGCATTGAGGTAGTAGCCATGTCTCGAGAGGATCATATGAGATATCATTAAGGAGAGAAGTCACCTCGGTCTCGAGAGCTCTAGCACGTGCTCTAGTCATGGGTCCTCCTGAGGCTTGGTGAGGCGATGGAAGGTCCATGGGGATGACCGAAGGATGCCCTGCATCATCTACCCCCCCCCCCTTGGGAAAGATCCGACCTCGGATCAAAATCCTCATCACCATGGTATGGGGAGAGATCGGAGACGTTGAAGATGTCGGTCACGTTGTACTTGTCGCGTGGAAGATCGATCTTGTAAGCATTGATGTTGTAGCGTGCTAGTACCTTGAAGGGTCCGTCGACTCGAGGGAGAAGCTTGGATTTGCGTTCGTTGGGGAAGCGGTCCTTGCGAAGGTGTAGCCGCACGAGGTCTCCAATATTGAATATCATGGGATGCTTGTTGACGTTGAGCTTGGTCGCGAGTCGTTGTACTTGGCGCTCGATGGTATGTCTTGTATCTTCATGCATCTTCTTGATGTAGCTTGCACGGGCACTTGCGTCGAGGTTGGTGCGCTCTTGTAGAGGAAGAGGTAGAATGTCCAATGGGGACAATGGGTTGAAGCCGTAGACGACCTCGAAGGGGGACTTGCGGTCGTCGAATGTCTTGCACGGTTGTAGGCGTACTCGGCGATGGGTAGACACTCCTCCCACTCCTTGATGTTCTTCTTGATCAACATGCGGAGTAGAGTGGATAGTGTACAGTTCGTCACCTCCGTTTGACCGTCGGTTTGAGGGTGGTATGCGGATGAGAACAAGAGCTTGATTCCGAGCTTGGCGCATATGGTCTTCCAAAAGTAACTCAAGAACTTGACGTCGCGGTCGGAGATGATTGTCTTTGGTACTCCATGGAGACGCAAGATTTCCCTAGAAAAGAGATTTGCAACGTGTGAAGCATCGTCTATCTTGTTGCAAGGGATGAAATGTGCCATCTTAGAAAATCGGTCCACAACAACAAACACGGAATCCTTGCCATTTTGAGTTCTAGGCAAACCAAGTAAAAAATCCATGCTAATGTCTTCCCAAGGTTGATAAGGAATAGGGAGAGGCATGTAAAGACCATGGGATTGAGCTTTAGACTTAGCTTTGCGACATGTAGAGCATCGGGTGGTAAAGCGTGAGACGTCATGGAACATCTTGGGCCAAAAGTAGTTCTTTGAGAGCGTGGCGAATGTCTTGTCGCGTCCGAAATGTCCCATGAGTCCGCCTCCATGAGCCTCTTGCAAAAGGAGCAAACGAAGAGAAGACTCGGGAATGCAAAGTTTGTTAGATCTCATAAGATAACCATCCTTGATGTAATATTGTTCCCAAGATGTATGCATCAAACATTTAGCATAAGGAGTTCCAAAAGATGGATCATTAGCATACAAGTCTTTTATGTTCTCAAAGCCAATAACATTCAACTCAAGTTTAGTGAAAAGCGTGCATATGCGTGAAAGTGCATCGACAACTACATTTTCCTTACCCTTAATGTACTTGATCACATAGGGAAAAGATTCAATAAATTCACTCCATTTGGCATGACGCTTGTTTAACTTAGTTTGACCTTTTAAGTACTTAAGTGTTTCATGATTGGTATGGATGACATACTCATGAGGTCTAAGATAATGTTCCCAAACATGTAGCACACGCACTAAAGCATACAATTCTTTGTCATAGATGGGATAGTTAAGTTGAGCACCGGAGAGTTTTTCACTAAAATATGCAATGGCTCATTTTTCTTGCATCAAAACTCCGCCAATTCCGGTACCACTTGCATCACAATGAACCTCAAAATTTTTGTCTAAATTAGGCAAAGCAAGAATCGGAGCATGAGTAAGCAAAGACTTGAGCTCATCAAAAGCGGTGTATTGCAAAGATCCCCAAACAATAGGAGCATTCTTCTTACTCAAGGCATGCAAAGGAGCTGCGATAGTGCTAAAATCTTTCACAAAATGACGATAAAAACCTGCAAGACCCAGAAAACTACGCACTTGTTGCAAATTGGTGGGTTGGGGCCAAGTTCTAATTGCTTCAATTTTAGTTTCATCAACATGGACACCCTTGGAAGATACAACGAAACCCAATAAAACCACTTTGTCAACACCAAATGTGCACTTTTTCATGTTTGCATAAAGGCTTTCCTTGCGAAGGGTTTGCAAAACAGCCCTAACATGATTAAGATGTTATTTCATGGTTTTGCTAAACACAAGACTATCATCGAAGTAAACCACAACAAAGACTCCAATATAAGGTTGAAGTACATGATGCATGAGATGCACAAAAGTACCGGGAGCCTCCGATAAACCCATAGGCATCAATAACCACTCATATATGCCAAATTTGGTTTTGAAAGCAGTTTTCCATTCATCACCCTCTTGAATGCGTATTTGGTAGTAGCCACTTTTAAGATCAATTTTTGAGAAAAAGTTGGCTCCACTAAGTTCATCAAGCATATCATCTAAGCGAGGAATGGGAAGCCTATAGCGAACGGTAATAGCATTTATAGGTCTACAATCGGAACACAAGCGGAAACTTCCATCGGGCTTAGGCACAAGTATAACGGGAACGACACAAGGGCTTAAGCTTTCACGTACATGAACGTTGTCGATTAGTTGTTGTACTTGCCGTTGAATCTCCTTGGTTTCTTCGGGATTGACATGGTATGGAGCTTTGTTTGGAAGTGGCGCTCCAGGGATGAGGTCGATTCGATGCTCAATGCCTCATAGAGGAGGTAGACCCGGAGGTAGCTCATCGGGGAAAACATCTTGGAATTCCTGCAAAAGAGATTGAAACACTAAAGGTAGCTTGTTAGGGGTGTTAGTGTTAGGTTCCCCATCCTTGCACACTAGGACAAAGTGCATCACACTCGATGGGTTCTCACACACTTCCCTCATCTCACTTTTCGTGGCAAATAGTATGAGGTTTTTCTCTCTAGGTGAAGAGGCGCTCAAGTTTGGCTTGTGGCTCTCACTCACTTTTTGGTGGATGTCTTTTTGACTCTTCTCTCTATGGTGGTTGGCTTGCTTGTCGGCTATCACTTGACTAGGAGACAAAGGTCGTAGCACATATTCCTTCCCTTTCATCTTGAAGCTATAGTGGTTGGTACGCACATTGTGGAAGACACCACGGTCGAATTGCCATGGTCGACCAAGAAGGAGGCGGCAAACGGTCATTGGGACCATATCACACTCCAAAGTATCCTCATATGCACCAATTTTGAAGGATACTTGGACCGTATGCTCAACTCGTATAGTGGCGGAGTCACTTAGCCATTGAACCTTGTAAGGGTGCGGGTGCTTCCTCTTTACCAATTGAAGCTTGGAGCATAGTTCTTCGCTTGCCAAGTTGTGGCAACTACCTCCATTGATGATGACCTTGACGGATCGTTCATTGATGCCGGCCTTAGTGTGGAAGATGTGGCATCTTTGGTCTTCTTCTTGTTGATGTTGAAGAGTCAAGACCTTGGAGACAACAAGATCAGGGCTCGTATCTTCATCACAAAAGACTTGATCATCTTCATCCTCGTTCACGCGCCGGTGCATGGCCACTTGCTCAAGAGTTTCCATTTCATGTTCACTCATTGAGTCGTAGGTGCCATCGTTGTTGAGGATCATGGTGCGCTTGTTTGTGCATTCATAGGACTTTTGGCCTCGGCCGCCGCACGTGAAACACTTGAAGGAGCTTGTCTTGACGGTCTCATCGGTCGTAGTAGAAGACGAAGCACGCGGCCTGAAGTTGCTTATAGTAAGAGGAAGACGACTTGAACTTGCCGAAGTTTTCTTGTAACTTGACTTGTCATTGTTGCTTGGAGAAGGCTTGGTTGATATCGAAGTTGGAGTAGTTGTTAAAGCTTGGTTATTGGAGAAGCCGTAGGTCTTGGATGAGTACTTGGCGTACTTGAAGTCATCTTGCACTTGACGTTCCGCCTTTGTAGCTTGATGCACGAGCTCAATGAGGTTGGAGTAGGGTTGGAAGTCGGCGATCTTCTTGATGGGATGATTGAGTCCATTCAAGAATCGTGCCATTGTTTGCTCATCATCCTCCGTGACATTGGCTCAAATCATGGCAATCTCCATTTCCTTGTAGTATTCTTCAACACTCTTTGTTCCTTGTTTGAGGAGTTGTAGCTTCTTGAAGAGATCACGGTTGTAGTATGTGGGCACAAAACGTGCTCGCATGACATCCTTCATTTGAGCCCAAGTGGTGATTGGAGGTTCACCTCTTGCTTGTCGGCGCTCAAGGACTTGTTCCCACCATATGAGCACATAGTCTTGGAACTCAAGTGATGCCATAGCGATCTTCTTCTCTTCCTCATAGTTGTGCAAATGAAAGATTTTGTTGACCTTCAATGCCCATGAGAGGTATTCTTCAAGATCATTGCTTCCATTGAACTTGGGCATTGTGAATTTGAGCTTGCCATAGCGTTGCTCTTCATTGTGTTGTTGGCGATGGTGATGATGACGCCCTTGACGTGGAGGGTACTCATCCTCATGTTGCTCTTGGCGTGGAGGAAGTCCATGATCAACTTGCTCTTGTTGAACTTGAGGTTGAGGTGGAGCTTGACGAGCTTGTGAAGGAGCTTGTGGAGCTTGACGTTGGACACGCGGCTGGTAGTTCCTCTCTTGGATTTCTTATCTAAGGGCTTCCTCTTGATTGCACCGTTCGCGATTGCGGTTGGCGATGGCTCGACTTGATTCTTGAAGGGCACGTTCTGCCTCAAGAGCTTGTGCTTCTCGTTGTTGTTGTTGAAGACATTGAGCCTCGGCGTCTTGTTGCTCTTGGTGTAGACGCGCTCGTTCTTCCTCTTGGCGCCGTAGTCGTTGTCGTTCTTGAGCTTGAGCAAAAGCGACTTGGTTTGATTGAGGACGAGGGACTTTCTCATCGGCTTTCTCTTGTGAATGCTTGACGTGTAGCGGGTTGCGAGATGCATCACGATCTTGATGCGCGGCTCGTCGAAGAGTGTTCGAAGACGGAGTACTTGAGCCGGAGAAGGAATCGTCGGAGTGTCGACTTGAGGGGCTCCGTCTTGAGTATGACGATGTAGAAGGAGGCTGGTTCACCAATAAGGCGCGGATCTCGTCCATTCATGCATCGTTCTCTTGCTTGTGCGCGTCGAGTTTGTTGTCGAAGTAGTCTCTTATACTTTGCTCGGAGAGTCGCAAGTCGGTGGCGAGGTTGTCGATGCGGTCGTTCATTGCTTGAAGCTCTTGATGCAACGCCTGTTGTGCACCAAAGAGGTGGCTCTTGGTGACGTATGATGACATGTCGTCGTATTGCTCGATGAAGAATGGGTTGGTAGAAGTACTTGGCCTATCCATCATTCCAAGCGAAAATGTGAGTGGTAGAAGGAGAAGAACTTATACCAATGTACCTTTGACCGATGTTGATGACGAATCAAGTTCACTCAAATGTGGACAATAAAATAGCACTATTGGTACCAATTCTTGTCGGTTCTCACACCTACACAAGTAAAAGCTTATGCTGGAGCTTGGTTAGGATGGTGGCATAAAATTTGATGCAATTGAAAGTGAGATTCAATAATGTTGGAAAAGATTCACAAATTTGCAAATGCAACAAGTAGACCAAGCAAGTAGGGGTACACGGAAACACACACGCAAATAGATAAATGGGATTGTGCAAACCAAAAGTGAGCCAAAATGTGGAATCCACGAAAATGCTCTTGTTGCACAATACTAGAAAGACGCTAGCACGATTGCACAATAGGAGGATACGGAGCTTGTGCACAACCTACTAGGCAAAAATGCAACAATCTCTATATGCTATATGTATGGTATTTCGGTGCTATTATCCAAGATGATCTTATATGACAATCTTAATGTAGTATGATGCTATGGTACTTGCTTATAAGCTCTTTGCTTATCTTTCCTCTTTGCTTAAAAGCTTGGGTGGCTCTTTCACTTTTGAGCTCTTTTCTCATTCAAAACTTCACGAACCAAGATAGCAATTGTGTATGCTATGACAACTTTGTGACACACAAGTTGATTCCAAGATATGCACCACGGTGTTATGGTATGTATGCTATGGAGTATGATCACTAATGTGCACAAGTCACGTTGCTGGCAATACTCAATGGCTAGTCTCGATGGGTAAGCTACGCAAAAGTAAGGCCATGTGGGGTATCAATGCAATTGCAAGGTATGACAAAGATGTCGTCGAGGTTACCGTCCTTGGCGATGTTGAGTAGTCGATGAAGATGAACGGTGGTGATGGTGACGTCGAACCGTACCTATATAGCCAAAACACAATAGGACACGAGAAGCACAACTCAAAATCTCAAAGACCAAAACGTGTCAAAATCGACATAGGAGGTAGCGGTGAGCGGTGGTGGTGTTTGTGGAAGGTGTTTTGGGTATGCGGAAGGAGGTGTGGGCAGCGGGGCAAAGTTGGGTGAAAGTATGCGGAAGTGGCGTGGGGGTGGAATTGCTTTTCCCAGGGGCCGGATGTCCAGGCCAGCTGCCGGATTTCCGGTGCGCCGGATGTCCGGTGGACACGGGGCGGATGTCCGGGCTCTGGATCGGGGACGAACACGATGAACTCCACGGGGAAAATTGCAACTCCGGGGCAAAATTCGGACGAATTGGTGGATGGAAAAGGGTGGGGAAAGCTAGATCCACATGCAGCAAAACAAATCCATGGACCAAATCCAACAAAATTTCATCACACCAACAAATCACAAAAAAAATTGGCGCTATTTTTTGTGGGGATTTTCGGATTTAGGACGAAAACAACAAAATCAAGCTAGAAAACACGGGGTAGGGCTCCAAAAACGTGATCAACATGGCTCATGATACGAAGATGATATAGGGCAAAACCCTAGGTGGACGATCTTTCACGTTTGGAGTGGATCCTACGGGTAATCACGAAGAACATGCGGAAGCACAAAGGGGAAACAAGGGGAAAACAAGAGAGAATCACTAAACCGACAAGGAATCAATCAGACAAGTGCTAGATCATCGAAAATAAAGAGTAACTTATGATCCACAATCAACAAAGGTAAGGATACAAAGGAACCGTTCTTCTCCGCGAGGAGGTCTTGATGGTCTTCCCTAGAAAGGGGTCTTGAATCCTGATGTAGGGTGGAACCCTAGGTGCCGATCTTTCATGTTTCGAGTGGATCCTACGGGGAGACACGAAGAACGAGCGGAAGAAAACAAAGAGAATCACGGGGAAAAACGAGAGAAACACTTAACCGACAAGAGATCAATCACACAAGGTCTAGATCATCGAAGCACGAGTAGCACGAGATACAAAGTCAACAACGGACGATACATGTGGAGGTAGCTCATCTCCGAGAGGAGGTCTTGAATCCATGAGGGAATCTTCCCACGAGGGGTCTTGAATCCGATAGGATCTTCTCCGAGGAGGCCGCGGTCTCTCACGAGGAGGAGATCCGATGGATGAGCGAAGCTCTATCTCTAACTTGAGCTAAATCAATGCTAAACCTAACTAGGAGGAGGTGGAGGAGTATATATAGTCTAGGGCCACGAAGGGGTAAGTGAAGGGGTACATGGGCTGCGGCCCAACACATGGTAGCACACAAGCGTCGAACGTCCGACAGGTACCGGACGTCCGGTGGCTCGCGAGGGTCCGATCATCCGGTGCATGTCGGACGTCTGGCGTTTTGGCTCTGGACAGGTGGTGTCGGACGTCCGGTCGGCGTCGGTCGTCCGGGCGCTGGAGAGTGATGGACGTCCGGTGTCTGGCGGTCATCCGGGCGCTGGGAGTCGTCGGACGTCCGGTGGCTCCGGTCGTCCGTGGATTCGGCTCGGGTCCTCAGGGGCCGGACGTCCGGGCTGGGCCGGTCGTCCGGTGGCTATAGCTTCGCACAACTTCTTCTCTGGGTCCTTGTACTTGGCGTCCTTGCTAGCTGTTCCGTTGGATGTGGTGGCTTCGTGGCTTTCCTCCAAGTACCTGATCATGCATAGAACACACGTTGGAGGCTTTCCTCCAAGTACCTGATCGTACATGGGGATGAACGTGGGATGCTCCGCATCATCTCCCCCCCCCCCCTTGGGAAAGATCCGACCTCGGATCGTGATCCTCATCACCATGGAAACGGTTGTTGGGGACGAACTTTTAGTTGGACGGAGTTGAAGACATGGCGCAATCCAAGTAGTCCAAGGTGTCGCCGGAGTGATAGACATGCAAAAAGAGCAAACACAAGCAGCACTCGGTAATACAAAGGTTAGCGCACACAGAGTGCCCATCATGCAAAAATGAGTCCGTGCGGCAAGATTGGTCATGACAAAGTGCATGAAGCTTATCAAGATGATCTAGAATGAGATGTAAAGCATTCATGGGAGGAAATGCAATCATCGTGCACACAAATGTGTTGTAAATATGATCGATGCAACCACGGTGCAAAATGATGTCATAGTGAGACGGTTTATCAATAGCATGAATATGGCAATGGATGCTCAATATGTGTAAGCTATCATGCAATTGATGGTGGACAATATGATAATGATGTATGAATATGCCATCAAGGTAGATCACAACAAATTTGCTAAGGAAGTGAACAAGCTCATATATCATGGATGACATGGAAATAGATGCAACAAGACAAGCATAATGTGAGTCAATCCATGCATAGGGTGCAAACTTGTGGTGAGTATGATAAGTCCATCGAGCATGACATGTATGAGCACAATCAACAAATATGGAGGTGTTGGTGTACGAAAGCTCGATGTCGAGGCATGAGTGGAGTTTCGAAGGTGCATCCAACAAGTGCGAGCGCTCCTCAATATGAAGGTCCATGTAGCCAATCTCCAATGTTGCTCCTCCGTTCACGAGATGTATCATGTAGACAAGAAGAAGAAAACAACAATGAAAGAGTGACCCATCCAATATGCAAACTTGAGGATGGCTCAAAGGGAAGGAGGTCACCTTTAGGAGTGTCTCAAGGATGATGTAGTTGCGCATCGACTATGCCTTCTCATAACCAAAATGTCTTGTGATCGTACCGCCTTGTGAATCCTTCAAAACGAAAGAACATGACAAACACTCGGAAAAACAAAGCGAAAGTGCAAAACCTATCATTCGTGTGGTAAGATACCAAAGAAGTGTATGCATCATGCTCATCATAAGAAAGGACAAGGGAGTGTTTCATAGTATGAAGGCATAAGATGCAAGAGCAACCAAATACAATAGGCTCAAGTAAACAAGCATGCATCACAAGTAAGTTGTCAAAGTCTCTAGAATCAATAAGTATAGTATGGTTGCACTCAATACAAGTGGATATCAAAGAGGCAACTAATGGAGACAAGAGACAATGATCATGACAAATCAAGTGAGAGGCATCAACATCTATGTCATCAACCCAAGAAAGCAAGTAATAGTGGAACATGGGTGATGCAACATAGCAAGCAATCATAGCGATCAAGTCAAGCATGCTAGTAGTGCGAAGATGCAACATACTAGAAGGAATCATGGCAAGCATGTCATGTGTGCAAATAGTGGGCATGAATAATTCACATGTCATAGCACAAGCATGAAAGCAAGGTATGAGGAAAGTATGTTCATGGTGTTGGCAAGAAGTCCTATGTAAATAGCAATGGAACATCATGACTCTCCCAACACAAGAATCAACAATAGTATGAGGCACATGATAAACATGGCAATAGCAACAAGGATCTCCACCAAGCATGCAAATACACATAGAAGTATCATAATGGTGAATCGTGGGTAGATGCAAGCAAGGGTCATAATTGCATGCAAAATGCATAGAAGCAAGTATAACATGCAAAGTGAAAACGGGAAAATGAGCATAAGGTGACAAGTGGTAAATAGCCCATAGCCGTGTGAGAGCCAAGTAGAAGAGATGTGTGTAGTCCTTGCGCGAAGGGAATGGTGGTAAGGATAGTCCACGGGATCCCAAGTCGTCGTTGCTCTCAAGAGCTCGTTTCGTCAACTCTTGGGATTGAGAGGTTGACGAGTATACGTGAGTACCTACACAAAACAAAGACAAAGGGAAAATTGTATGTGCGTGGTAGATGTACACATCATCCATCATGATGCGCACGTGCATGTGTCAGTTAGCACAAAATATCTAATGCTCAAATAAATGAGATGCGCGATATAGAAACATGTCATCCATCATGAGGCGTTTGGTAGTATGCATGTCATAATGGAGACTCAAATTGTGTAATGCATCATGAGAAATATCTAGAGCATTGTTATTCATGTAATGCATATGATGTACACTATCATGGGAATCATGCAAAGTATGAAATGCATCAAGATCTCCTAATATGTGTGAGGAAACTATGGGGGTCTCCTCATGAGCATTAGTGGAAACATCACATGGAGAATATTGACAACATCCAAAACAATGCATATTCGGACCAATGTAATCATGGCATGGTATAGGAGATGAATTGCACAAATCATGTAAAGTAAGCATGGCAATATCATCACATGAAAAACAAAAGCCAATGGCCATCATCTCGTCATCTATGCCATAAGTGCAAATAGGATTTATTTTAATGGGGCATGCATAGTTACTATGTTGAGATTGTAAAGATACAATATGGGAGATCTCACTCATAGCATATGACAAGTTCAATGGGTTGTCAAACATGAAGTGACCAATAGAATTTTCACATGATATCCTATGGAGCATAGCATCACAACTAGGCAACTCAACATACTCATAATCATATTCATCATAAAAAGGTAAGTCAAGGCATGAGGAAGTCGCACTAGCATGTAGCATGGGAATAGGTGGATCAACATCATGGGAGCAATCATTGGTAAGATAGTCCTCTAGTGGGACAAGAGAAGCACCATCACCTATGTTACCGTTGGAGCGTCGCTCATGTGTTGTAGGTGCGGTGTCGAAGATCCACTCGTTGTCATCTTCATTTTGATGGAACCATGTGGGGGTGCATCATTATCCACCATGGCCATCGGTTTTCCCATTGGAGGGATGGACTCGTCGAGGGTAGGCAGGTCGTCATGTAGGAGACCTAGCACCAAAGAAGAAAACACACTAGGAGTAGAGGTTAAGTCGTTAGAAATCATGGTGGCCTCACATGCCGTGTCAACTACCTCACTCACTATGTGTTGTGGCTCACTCACTCCCTGAAGGATGCTCTCACTCATATGGTTGGTGGAGTCACTCAATTGGTGCTCAACCTCACATAGGATGTGTGGCATGCTCTCATGTGTGGGGCTAGTGGTGGTCACACTCATACTCTCATCGGAAATGCTCTCAATGTCACGTATGGTGGAGTCACTCATGTCACTCATGTGGTAGTGGCTCTCCTCACATGACAAATGGGGCATCTCAACATATGTGGGTGTCGGAGATATGTAGGTGCAAATGTCTCCATGTGCGGTCGCGTAGCTTGACTCAGAGTATGAGTCCAATGTGGGCGCCGTCTTCATGTTGTAGAAGAGGTTCGCGCTCGTTGTCATGGTCGAAGGGGATGGCCCTTGCTCGACCGTCTTGTCACCATCTTGGTGTGGGAGGCCCATATGATGTGGCACCTCATAGCTCGTCTCCATGACCGAAGGGAGTTTCCCATGCTCGGCCATCTTCCTTGGGGGGCTTTCGAAGATGGAAGTTTCGCCCTCGCTCGTAGGTAGTCGCCTTGGACTTGATGAAGTCGATGTATGTGATGCCCCCGATTCAATCGTACACTAATCATGCACGCAAATGTGTACGATCAAGATCAGGGACTCACGGGAAGATATCACAACACAACTCTACAAATAAAATAAGTCATACAAGCATCATAATACAAGCCAGGGGCCTCGAGGGCTCGAATACAAGTGCTCGATCATAGACGAGTCAGCGGAAGCAACAATATCTGAGTACAGACATAAGTTAAACAAGTTTGCCTTAAGAAGGCTAGCACAAACTGGGATACAAATCGAAAGAGGCGCAGGCCTCCTGCCTGGGATCCTCCTAAACTACTCCAGGTCGTCGTGAGCGGGCTGCACGTAGTAGTAGGCACCTCCGGTGTAGTAGGGGGCGTCGTCGACGGTGGCGTCTGGCTCCTGAACTCCAGCATCTGGTTGCGACAACCAGAAAGAAAGGAAAAGGGGAAAAAGGGGGGAGAAAGCAACCGTGAGTACTCATCCAAAGTACTCGCAAGCAAGGAACTACACTACATATGCATGGGTATATGTGTAAAGGGCCATATCGGTGGACTGAACTGCAGAATGCCAGAATAAGATGGGGATAGCTAATCCTGTCGAAGACTACGCTTCTGGTCACCTTCGTCTTGCAGCATGTAGAAGAGAGTAGACTGAAGTCCTCCAAGTAGCATCTCCAAGTAGCAACTCCAAGAAGCATCGCATAGCATAAACCTACCCGGCGATCCTCTCCTCGTCGCCCTGCGGAAAAGCGATCACCGGGTTGTCTGTGGAACTTGGAAGGGTGTGTTTTATTAAGTGTCCGGTTCTAGTTGTCATAAGGTCAAGGTACAACTCCAAGTCGTCCTGTTACCGAAGATCACGGCTATTCGAATAGATTAACTTCCCTGCAGGGGTGCACCACATAGCCCAACACGCTCGATCCCATTTGGCCGGACACACTTTCCTGGGTCATGCCCGGCCTCGGAAGATCAACACGTCGCAGCCCCACCTAGGCAAAACAGAGAGGCCAACACGCCGGTCTAAACCTAAGCGCACAGGGGTCTGGGCCCATCGCCCATAGCACACCTGCACGTTGCGTACGCGGCCAAAAGCAGAACTAGCCCCCTTAATACAAGAGCAGGCTTACGTTCCAATCCGGCGCGCGCCGCTCCGTCGCTGACGTCTGAAGTGCTTCGGCTGATACCACGACATCGGGATACCCATAACTACTCCCACGTAGATGGTTAGTGCGTATAGGCTCGTAGCCAGACTCAGATCAAATACCAAGATCTCGTTAAGCGTGTTAAGTATCCGCGAACGCCGAACAGGGCCAGGCCCACCTGTCTCCTAGGTGGTCTCAACCTGCCCTGTCGCTCCGCCACAAAGTAACAGTCGAGGGCCGTCGGGAACCCAGGCCCACCTCTACCGGGATGGAGCCACCTGTCCCTTCAGCCCCCTCGTCAGAATCACTTGCGGGTACTCAATGAGCTGACCCGACTTTAGTCACCATCTGTATAGTATGTATGTATGTATAGTATATACCCGTGATCACCTCCCAAGTGATCATGGCCCGATAGTATAGCAAGGCAGACTGACAAGAATGTAGGGCCAATGATGATAAACTAGCATCCTATACTAAGTATTTAGGATTGCGGTTAAAGGTATCAACAGTAGTAACAAGGACAGGCTATGCATCAGGATAGGTATAACAGAAAGCAGTAACATGCTACACTACTCTAATGCAAGCAGTATAGAGTAGAATAGGCGATATCTGGTGATCAAAGGGGGGGCTTGCCTGGTTGCTCTGGCAAGAGAGAGGAGTCGTCATCTCCGTAGTCGAACTGGTCAACAGCAGCGTCGGTCTCGTAGTCTACCGGAGAGAAGAGGGGGGAGAAACAGTAAATACATAGCAAGCAAGTGCATAACAGGATAACAGGCAGAGCTAGACGTGTTCTACGCGGTAGGAGGTGATACCGGTGAAGGGGGGAAGCATCCGGGAAAGTATTCCCGGTGTTTCGTGTTTTCGGGCAAAGGAGCCGGAGGGGGAAAGTTGCGGGTTCGATAGGTTAGGGGGGTGTGGTGGACGAACGGACTGCGTATCCGGAATCGTCTCGTCGTTCTGAGCAACTTTCATGTTGAAAATATTTTAATCCGGATTACGGATTAAAAGATATGATTTTTAAAAGATTTTATTAATTTCAAGAATTTAATTAATTATTTAATTAATTTCGAAAATGCTTTTATGACATCAGCATGATGTCATGCTGACATCATCAGTCAACAGGGTTGACCGAGTCAACCCTGAGAGGTGGGTCCCGCATGTCATTCTCTAATATCTAATTAACCTAATCAGAGTTAATTAACATTAGTTAATTAGGTTAATTAGTGATTAGGGTTAATTAATCAGAATTAATTAGACTAATTAATTACTTACTTATTTAATTAATTAATTAATTAGTTAATTAGTTTTAATTCATTTTCATTTTCATTTTATTAATTATATTTATTGTTTTTATTTATTTTATTATTTATTATTTTATTTTTATTTTTATTATTATTATTTTTTATTTTATTTTATTTATTTTTATTATTATTATTTATTTATTTATTTATTTATTTATTTATTATTATTTTTTTTGCGTTCTGGGGGCGGGGCCCCGTTTGTCATAGACACAGAGGCCTTGCGGGTCGGGCGCGGGTGCGGGCACGCGCCCATCAGGGCCACCAGGGGGGCGCCGGCGATAGCAGGGCACGGCGAGCCGGCCGCCGGAGGTGACAGCGGTGAGGCCACGGCGGGACGGCGCCAGGGCGCGGCAGCAGAGGCGAGGACGCGGGGAGCAAGGGAGAGGGCGAGGCAGAGAGGCCTCAGCGGGGGCGAGGCCGCGGTGGTGCACGGGCTGCCGTGGCCGTGGCCAAAACGGCGGCACGACGGGGCTAGACGGGCAGCACGGTGGCGTACGCGCGCGGGACGAGTTCCGGCGCCCAGAGGCGTTGCGCGCGAGCATCGCCGGGCCGTGCGGGGAGGCGGAGGGGGTCGGGATCGAGCGGGGGCCGATCCGGATCGGCGCGAGGGGGAGAAAGGGAATCGGGGGGGGGAAGGCGGCGTGACCGCGGGTGGCCAGAGCCGGGGCGGAGCCGGCGACGGGGCTCCGGGCGCGGCGTCGTCCGGGAGGGGGGAGAGAGGGGAACGACGGGGGGGGGGGGGGGGGAGGGGGGGGGGTCGAGCTCACAGCGCGGAGTAGGGGTTCGGGCAGTGGGCTCGGGGGAGGTCGAGGACGACCGGCGAGGAGGAGGGCGGGGAGGCGTGCGCCGGCGTCGGGGAGGGCGGGGGCCGTCGGGGTCGACGGAGGGGTCTCGGTCGGGGGTCTCCGCCCCCGATCCAGATCGGGCGAGGGCAGGGGAGAGGGGTGGGGGCGCGTGGGGGGGGGGGAAAGAGTGGGGCGGCTAGGGTTCGGCCGCGGGGGGGTGGGGGGTAAGTGGCCGGGGCGGCTGGGCCGATGGGCCGGCAAAAGGGGGGGGGAAGTTGGGCCAGGCCAGGGGCCAGGTGGGGTGGGGGAACTGGCTGGGCCAGGGGGTTTTCCCCTCCCTCTCCCTTTTTTTTTTCTTCTTTCTTTTCTTTTATTAATTTTCTTTTCTGTTTTTAGATTATTTAAAATGCCAAAGCATTTTACAAAAATTAGTGCACCCCACCATAATTATGTTAGCTATTTTAGACAACCCCCGAGAATTCTTAGTTTTGGTTTTGAAACTTTTTATCTTTGCTCTTGTTTTGATTTTTGTTTTAGAACGGGTTCGGATCTAACGCGAGTTTATCCACAGTAACCGAGGTGACGAGGCAACATTAGTGGGGATTACTGTAGCTTAATTACCCGGGCGTCCCAATTCTCCTCCACTACAAGAAATCTCGTCCCGAGATTTAAGAGGGGAGCAAGGGGGAAAGTTCTGGTTACAATATTCTAACGGATCTTCTCGATCATAGTAGCTCTTCTCGAAGAGGTCGACCCATTACATTGATGTCTTCAGTTCTTTATTCCCAAAGCGTCATGATGAAGTTGTCGTCCTTTCTTCGGGGAACTCCATCGTACTTACGAACAGGTAAGGGGCAGCTCTACAATGATAGGATGTTATAAGGGAGATTCATCTGGGGTATCCCAGGAATAAACATATGAGTAGCTCTCGAGTTGAACAAATGACACACATCGAAAGCAAAGTAAGACGGTGTAATAAGAGGTTTCAAGCGGATAGGCAATCGTTCATTGCCTGAAGCAGAGTGCGAAAGGGGTTCAGAGCAACGAGAATAAGTATTGTGTCCGATACCAGAATAGATCAACAGGCAAGTGGCCCGTGAATTATATACAAAGTCAAGCACGAGGAATAACGCTGACAACAGGGTGTACAGGAGAGTCAGGTTTCGATCCTGTGGAACGGTGGGTTATGGGCCCACCATGTGGGTTAAAAGCAGGAAGGCGCTAATATTTGCACGGTCAAGATAACAAGGTATATCAGAGGATAGCCTGTCGGTTTTGTTGTCAACAATGTCGGTACCAAGGGCGAGGGACGAAGAGAACCATTTTCCTGCTCGTTGAACGAGGCGGACCATTGGGCAAAGTTCTCGTCCATCGGTGGCTACCGAAATGTCATCAACAATAGTAACAGGTTCTTGCTGACAGATTTGTACACCGAGGAGTTTACATAAGCAGTAGAACATTGCTGCTTAGATCATATAGATCACAAGAAAGGTTCAAACAACCAATGGAAAGTAAAATATGATTATCATATTAAACAGAACAATGGAAAGGAAAACGTGTTTAAACACATAATTCAGGGATATATCCTTCCCAAGGACAAGCAGAGCATGATATCCGTGGCAGGATATAATGTAGAAAACTCTTTAGGTACGGGGGAGAATTTTCATGACATTACCCATACAACGGTGTTAGGATAAATGATAAATAAAATTTAGCATCGTGCTTCAAATGTTTGAAAATCGGAGTACCATTGACATGCTTCGAGATAGCATTGACATGGTCTTCAGGTGAAGATCAAACTTTGGAAACACGAAGGATCCATCAGGAATAACTTGTAGATTAAGTCTTACAATTTCCTCATGGATGAACGGATAACCTTGCTGAAAAGGAATCTATAATGATAGGTCCTCCAGCCAGGGGGGGGGGGGTGCTAGGCATGACATCATGTTACCGGGTCATCAAAGGATCAACATCATAACTCTTGGAAAGTTGTCCCAACCATCATATCTGACCGAGATTCAGATCCGATTGGTGTCAGGATACATCAGACTTAGGATACCTGAGAAGAAAAGGTGCAACGCAAATTGACGAGATGACATTGTAAGATTCTCGGGGAAATGAACTATGAAGTGATTTCCGTTAACAAAAGTCCATCATTAACCCAAGGAGAGGACAAGGAGGTGTCTGGTGAACCCAACGGCAATTCGCCGAGATTTCCCAAAAGATGGATTTCCACCATTAAGTGAACAAGGAGATAACATTTGCCAAATCAAATGATACAAGGAAGTATGCGCGAGGAAAACATACACAAATAAACATTGGTTGAAATGTGCGCCCGAAATATGGGTTGGGTTGCACGACCAATGTCAGAATGGTGATTCAATTAACGAAGGACTTAGAATGAACTATCGCCCATTCACTTCAAAGCAATAGGGTTGCTAGGAGTTTAGAATTCACACGTCATAGCTCCAATGTCGGTATTCCGGTTGAAAACAATACGAGGACCAAGGAATGAACGAAGATGGCAAGAAGTATTATGATATCAAGAATTATTAAGAGGTGGTGAAATCCTCACCACATTCTTGACAAAAAGAGATGGTAATACTTCCGAGGTAAGGAAGATCAACTGCTGGACAGCAAGGAACTCAAGGTATAACACCAAACATGAACAAGCTTGTGTTGGTGGGAAGGCAATTAAGTGGTCGATGATAATACAATTCATCGAGGCAAGGATGGTATTTCTCATCATGAATCCAATTGATATCCTGGATGAGCTCAGAATGTTGACGATCTCGAAACCTTTGTCGCGAGAGTTCATGAAGATGTAATCGATCGGCGACGACATCAAGTCAAAGTAATGATGAAGTGAAAGGTTATAGGAACCAAGGGTACGACACAAACTCGAACTCAAGCTTGTTGGTTAAGGTGAAAGGATATGACGAGGAAAATCGACGTAAGGTTGGTTCATCGTCGAAAATTGGTGCTCCGAGAATAAGGACCAGGTAGCACCGTTAGAATCATCACGACAATGATATAGCCAAACAGGCTAGGAATGGCGTGATCGGGTACAAACTCGTACTTATAGAAGCTTACTGAAGAATTGTTGAACCGTAGTGCGGTCTCGGTTCATTTATCGGTGTCTTTGAGTGTTTAATAACTCAGAGCCCGTGAAAAATTGGAATCAGTGGGAAGGTAGTACTTGATGAAGAGCTCATAAGAAGTTATGCAGTTCCATGATAATCTCGAGATACCAGGGGTAATACTCGATGACATATCAAAGTAGAGGTTGGACGGGGGTTATTGCTCTACAGAAGACAAGTGCTAAAACTTGCACGAGAAATGGTATTTAAAAGAGAACATGGTCGGAACCACGATTGCAAAAGGCCAGATCCTAGATATAAGATGAACTTATACCGAAGGAATAATTCATTTAAGAGAAGCTTTAATGATAAGATATACATCGTGTCCATGGGCATGAACACAAAGTTCAAGGTCGACTCCCACTTCTTCAATGTATAACCTTCCATTCACTTCTCGCTTTGATAAAGGCATTAGTGTTGAAAGTTTTACCTGGTGAAATACCAGATGAGTATGACTAGTGAAAACTTCCGAGTTCACACATATAAAGGAAGGCATAGGTTCAACCCGTCAGGGTATCATGGAAACATATACCACAAGCTTCAGTAGTAAATGCCACCAGCTCGAAAGCAGAGCATGGTTGGCCAAGCAGAGGATACAACTTAACAAAGGTATTATGTATCAGGGGAAGAACTCACAAAGTGATCAAGTGTGAAGGTCATTGTCGGATAACAATCCAACAAAGGACCTGATGGTCCACAAAGGATCCGATATGAGTATCGATACTCAACCAGAAGAGGAAGGAATGCAGATGCAACAGGTTATGGAAGCATCTGAATAATTCACAGCTTAAATGCAAAGGAATTATGATTTCCAAAACGAAGGATCAGAAGCAATGCTCTGATTAGGGGTGGATAAGTTGAATAGCCTTAGGGTACAATCAACAACAATTGGATTGGTCGAGAACCAATTCCCGTTAAAAGAATGACATCTCAGCCAGAAAGGTAATTTATAAGGATCAATGATGATTGCGGGTATTCGCAAACATATTGAGTCAACAGACTCAAAATGATAATGACAAGGAATGTCAATATGACTACGAGACTTATGGGATTAACCATAATGCAAGCAAGCAAGAATTTCAAGAGCCAAAGGCTCCAGAGGATTTTCGGAAGATCGAATTGTATTTTGAAGACTTTTGTGACACATATGAACAACTGGGGTTGAGCGGATACTCGACAAGTGCGAGGATTTATTTGAAGGGGTATTCAAGTGGCAAGGAACTACTAGGCAGTAGGCACAAAGTATTCTCGGAACAATAGAGAAAACTTCGGGGTATCTTGTAATAACAAGATCAATGGGGGATGATCGTATGAATGGCAAGTGTAAGTAGTTATCCATACGGATTTATCGGTGGTCAGGAATAGCAAAAGTGATGGGCACAAAGTCTCGAGAGAACATCAGAGAGTATCTCCGAATTCTTCTGGTTAACAGACGATCATCTGAAGTGAGGGGCTCTCCGGGAGAAAGTACTCGCGAAAACCTAAAGTTAGTTTTGTTTTTAGCAAAATCGTTTAACCCGAATAGAAGAGAGTTCAGAATCCCAGAGTAAAGATCGAGGAGTAAAAGATCCTAATACCACCCGATGGCGACGTGTGCCCGTAAGACACACAGCCATGTTAGTAAAAGTTTTGCAATGTCTAGACTCAACTTCGGCAAGGAGTTGGAAAGGGGATTCCTACAGGCAGTTGGCTCTGATACCAACTTGTGACGCCCCCGATTCAATCGTACACTAATCATGCACGCAAATGTGTACGATCAAGATCAGGGACTCACGGGAAGATATCACAACACAACTCTACAAATAAAAAAAGTCATACAAGCATCATAATACAAGCCAGGGGCCTCGAGGGCTCGAATACAAGTGCTCGATCACAGACGAGTCAGCGGAAGCAACAATATCTGAGTACAGACATAAGTTAAACAAGTTTGCCTTAAGAAGGCTAGCACAAACTGGGATACAAATCGAAAGAGGCGCAGGCCTCCTGCCTGGGATCCTCCTAAACTACTCCAGGTCGTCGTCAGCGGGCTGCACGTAGTAGTAGGCACCTCCGGTGTAGTAGGGGGCGTCGTCGACGGTGGCGTCTGGCTCCTGAACTCCAGCATCTGGTTGCGACAACCAGAAAGAAAGGAAAAGGGGAAAAAGGGGGGAGAAAGCAACCGTGAGTACTCATCCAAAGTACTCGCAAGCAAGGAACTACACTACATATGCATGGGTATATGTGTAAAGGGCCATATCGGTGGACTGAACTGCAGAATGCCAGAATAAGAGGGGGATAGCTAATCCTGTCGAAGACTACGCTTCTGGTCACCTTCGTCTTGCAGCATGTAGAAGAGAGTAGACTGAAGTCCTCCAAGTAGCATCTCCAAGTAGCAACTCCAAGAAGCATCGCATAGCATAAACCTACCCGGCGATCCTCTCCTCATCGCCCTGCGGAAAAGCGATCACCGGGTTGTCTGTGGAACTTGGAAGGGTGTGTTTTATTAAGTGTCCGGTTCTAGTTGTCATAAGGTCAAGGTACAACTCCAAGTCGCCCTGTTACCGAAGATCACGGCTATTCGAATAGATTAACTTCCCTGCAGGGGTGCACCACATAGCCCAACACGCTCGATCCCATTTGGCCGGACACACTTTCCTGGGTCATGCCCGGCCTCGGAAGATCAACACGTCGCAGCCCCACCTAGGCAAAACAGAGAGGCCAGCACGCCGGTCTAAACCTAAGCGCACAGGGGTCTGGGCCCATCGCCCATAGCACACCTGCATGTTGCGTACGCGGCCGAAAGCAGAACTAGCCCCCTTAATACAAGAGCAGGCTTACGTTCCAATCCGGCGCGCGCCGCTCCGTCGCTGACGTCTGAAGTGCTTCGGCTGATACCACGACGTCGGGATACCCATAACTACTCCCACGTAGATGGTTAGTGCGTATAGGCTCGTAGCCAGACTCAGATCAAATACCAAGATCTCGTTAAGCGTGTTAAGTATCCGCGAACGCCGAACAGGGCCAGGCCCACCTGTCTCCTAGGTGGTCTCAACCTGCCCTGTCGCTCCGCCACAAAGTAACAGTCGAGGGCCGTCGGGAACCCAGGCCCACCTCTACCGGGATGGAGCCACCTGTCCCTTCAGCCCCCTCGTCAGAATCACTTGCGGGTACTCAATGAGCTGACCCGACTTTAGTCACCATCTGTATAGTATGTATGTATGTATAGTATATACCCGTGATCACCTCCCAAGTGATCATGGCCCGATAGTATAGCAAGGCAGACTGACAAGAATGTAGGGCCAATGATGATAAACTAGCATCCTATACTAAGTATTTAGGATTGCGGTTAAAGGTATCAACAGTAGTAACAAGGACAGGCTATGCATCAGGATAGGTATAACAGAAAGCAGTAACATGCTACACTACTCTAATGCAAGCAGTATAGAGTAGAATAGGCGATATCTGGTGATCAAAGGGGGGGCTTGCCTGGTTGCTCTGGCAAGAGAGAGGAGTCGTCATCTCCGTAGTCGAACTGGTCAACAGCAGCGTCGGTCTCGTAGTCTACCGGAGAGAAGAGGGGGGAGAAACAGTAAATACATAGCAAGCAAGTGCATAACAGGATAACAGGCAGAGCTAGACGTGTTCTACGCGGTAGGAGGTGATACCGGTGAAGGGGGGAAGCATCCGGGAAAGTATTCCCGGTGTCTCGTGTTTTCGGGCAGAGGAGCCGGAGGGGGAAAGTTGCGGGTTCGATAGGTTAGGGGGGTGTGGTGGACGAACGGACTGCGTATCCGGAATCGTCTCGTCGTTCTGAGCAACTTTCATGTTGAAAATATTTTAATCCGGATTACGGATTAAAAGATATGATTTTTAAAAGATTTTATTAATTTCAGGAATTTAATTAATTATTTAATTAATTTCGAAAATGCTTTTATGACATCAGCATGATGTCATGCTGACATCATCAGTCAACAGGGTTGACCGAGTCAACCCTGAGAGGTGGGTCCCGCATGTCATTCTCTAATATCTAATTAACCTAATCAGAGTTAATTAACATTAGTTAATTAGGTTAATTAGTGATTAGGGTTAATTAATCAGAATTAATTAGACTAATTAATTACTTACTTATTTAATTAATTAATTAATTAGTTAATTAGTTTTAATTCATTTTCATTTTATTTTTATTAATTATATTTATTGTTTTTATTTATTTTATTATTTATTATTTTATTTTTATTTTTATTATTATTATTTTTTATTTTATTTTTTTTATTTTTATTATTATTTATTTATTTATTTTTTTTTTATTTTTTTTGCGTTCTGGGGGCGGGGCCCCGTTTGTCATAGGCACAGAGGCCTTGCGGGTCGGGCGCGGGTGCGGGCACGCGCCCATCAGGGCCACCAGGGGGGCGCCGGCGATAGCAGGGCACGGCGAGCCGGCCGCCGGAGGTGACAGCTGTGAGGCCACGGCGGGACGGCGCCAGGGCGCGGCAGCAGAGGCGAGGACGCGGGGAGCAAGGGAGAGGGCGAGGCAGAGAGGCCTCAGCGGGGCGAGGCCGCGGTGGTGCACGGGCGGCCGTGGCCGTGGCCAAAACGGCGGCGCGACGGGGCTAGACGGGCAGCACGGTGGCGTACGCGCGCGGGACGAGTTCCGGCGCCCAGAGGCGTTGCGCGCGAGCATCGCCGGGCCGTGCGGGGAGGCGGAGGGGGTCGGGATCGAGCGGGGGCCGATCCGGATCGGCGCGAGGGGGAGAAAGGGAATCGGGGGGGAAGGCGGCGTGACCGCGGGTGGCCGGAGCCGGGGCGGAGCCGGCGACGGGGCTCCGGGCGCGGCGTCGTCCGGGAGGGGGGAGAGAGGGGAACGACGGGGGGGGGGGGGGGGAGGGGGGGGCGAGCTCACAGCGCGGAGTAGGGGTTCGGGCAGTGGGCTCGGGGGAGGTCGAGGACGACCGGCGAGGAGGAGGGCGGGGAGGCGTGCGCCGGCGTCGGGGAGGGCGGGGGCCGTCGGGGTCGACGGAGGGGTCTCGGTCGGGGGTCTCCGCCCCCGATCCAGATCGGGCGAGGGCAGGGGAGAGGGGTGGGGGCGCGTGCGGGGGGGGGGGGGGAAGAGTGGGGCGGCTAGGGTTCGGCCGCGTGGGGGTGGGGGGTAAGTGGCCGGGGCGGCTGGGCCGATGGGTCGGCAAAAGGGGGGGGGGAAGTTGGGCCAGGCCAGGGGCCAGGTGGGGTGGGGGAACTGGCTGGGCCAGGGGGTTTTCCCCTCCCTCTCCCTTTTTTTTCTTCTTTCTTTTCTTTTATTAATTTTCTTTTCTGTTTTTAGATTATTTAAAATGCCAAAGCATTTTACAAAAATTAGTGCACCCCACCATAATTATGTTAGCTATTTTAGACAACCCCCGAGAATTTTTAGTTTTGGTTTTGAAACTTTTTATCTTTGCTCTTGTTTTGATTTTTGTTTTAGAACGGGTTCGGATCTAACGCGAGTTTATCCACAGTAACCGAGGTGACGAGGCAACATTAGTGGGGATTACTGTAGCTTAATTACCCGGGCGTCACAATGTAGGCATACTCGTGGGAAGTAGGCGAAGATGTCGTACGTCCAAAGGCGAAGATGCCTTGATAGCACTTGGCGAAGATGTCGAAGTGGTTGTTGTAGTCGTAGCACCGTCTTTGTGGTGGTAGTCTCGCGGTCTTCTTTTGTGCTCATGAAGCGTCGACTTGGCGTGAAGTAGGGCTTGTTGGGACTTGTGCATTTGCGCTTGTGGAGCATCTTCATGATGATGATGTCGTTGTCGTGCTTGAGCTCGTAGGTGTTTGTCGTCGTGCACATGATGCTTGGAGGTGACTTTCCCTTCATGACGATGGTGATCACGAACGTGATGGTGGTTGCCATGTAGATGTGGACGTGGATGATTTGCACTTGCATCTTTTTCGCGCTCCGAAGACTTGTGGCTTGACCGTCGCTGCCTTGAAGATGACGAAGGGGAAGAAGACTTGATCAAGGCTCTAATCTCCTCCATCCTTGCATCTTGCTCCTCTTTATGTGCGGCAAGCTTCTTGTCGATGTGCTCTCGCAATCTTGATTGTGCGCCATGCACTTGTCATTGTAGATTGAAGATAGATGCTTTGGTGATGTAGTTGTTCACGCCGTCGTTGTTGTCGAGGACCGGAGAGGAAATGCCTTGCCTATCCATCACAAGACTCGAGCAAATATGAGTGGGAGAAAGAGAAGAACTTATACCAATGTACCTTGACCGATGTTGACAATGAATCAAGTTCACTCAAATGCGGACAATGAAATAGCACTATTGGTACCAATTCTTGTCGGTTCTCACACCTACAGAAGGAAAGCCTATGGAGGAGCTCGGTGAGGATAGTGGCACAAAAATTTAATGCAAAATGTTAGCAAGAGTCAATAATGTTGAAAGAGATTCACAAATTCGCAAGTGAAACAAATGGACCAATAGCAAAGATGGCACACAGAAACACACACATGAATAGATAAATGGGGTCGTGCAATCAAGGAATGAGCACAAAATGTGGAATCCACGGGAAACGCTCGTGTTGCACAACTCAAGAGAGACGCTAGCACGATTGCTCAATAGGCGGATACGACACTTGTGCACAACCTATAAGATGCAAAATATATGGACTTCTATCCCATGTATGCTATGTATGTATGGTTCCCGGTGTTTCTCTCAAGATGATCCAAGATGATCGGATATGACAATCTTATATGCAATGTGGTATGATGCTATGTCACTTGCTTACAAGCTTCTTTGCTCTCTTTCTTTTGCTTAAAAGCTTTATTTCTTTTTTTTGTATGGCCACTTTTGCACAATGCACAAACCAAGATAGCAATTGTGTATATGCGGGAACAAACTTGTGACACAATATATGATACCAATATATGCACCACGATGATATGGTATGTATGCTATGGGAAGTACGATCACTAATGTGCACAAGTAACGTTGCCGGCACTATTCAAATGGCTAGTCTCGATAGGCAAGTAACGCAAAATGGGCTAGGGGTTATCAATGCAATTTGCAAGGGGAATGTACAATGGTGTCGTCGAGGTTACCGTCCTTTGCGATGATGAGTGACGGTGTTCTTGATGTAGATATCAAGATGATGGAGACTCGTCCCTAAGTAGCCGAAACACCTTAGGAAACGGAAAAACTGCAAACTCAAAATCTCAAATGACAAATGTCAAATGGTGGTAGCGGAAATCGGTGGTGGTTTGCACTTGGCAATGCGGAAGTGTAATGATGGCTATACACGTGTCAAAGTTGAAGTTGCCGTCCCTAAGTAGCCGAAACACCTTAGGAGACACAAGCCACAACTCAAACAAAATTGGGTTAAGTTGGGGAGGAAGTGTATGGTGGGTAAGCCTATGCGGAAGTGGTGGTGGTGGTTGATGAAGAAGCAATTGTCCCTAAGTAGCCGAAACACCTTAGGAGACGCGAATCACTACTCAAGCAACCACTAATGCTATGGTGAACAAAATGGGTTAGCTTGCAGAAGTCGGTGGTGGCTATGCGGATGATATGGTGGAGTGCCTAGGCAAACTTGCCAAATTTTGAAATATTTGATGGCGTCAAATGATGTTGGTGGTATTTTTTTGGGAAGGGGGATGTCAAGAGCTTCAAAACGAGCTAAAGAACGTCAAAATCGGAGTTCGGATGAATTAGTTATGGCCGAAACAAGAATCAGCCGAAGTCAATATCTACAGGTTATGGACGTCCGTAAAGGTCGGATGTCCGGTCGTCGGACGTCCGGGAAAGTCGGAAATCCGTAAATTTGGTTCGGGTTAGGGGTTCCGGTCGTCCGGAAAAGGTCGGACGTCCGGTCGTTCCTGGGGCTCCGGACGTCCGTAAAACTCCGGTCGTTCGGTGGGTCGGGGTCAACGCAAGATGCGAGTTCGGGGGCGCGATTTTGAGTGGAAAATGAAGATTTCGGGGTCAAAATTGACGAGATTTTGTGAATGAAATATGGGGAAACTCGGGGAGATGCTAAATCCACTTGAAACCAAGCAAATCCATGGATCAAAATCAACAAAACATCATCAAACCAACAAATCGCAAAAAAAATTGGGGCTATTTTTGGTGGGGATTTTCGAATTTAGGGAAGAACACAACAAAATCAAGCTAGAAAAAGAGGGGTAGGGGCTCCAAAAACATGATGAACGTGGCTCATGATACCAAGATGATGTAGGGTGGAACCCTAGGTGCCGATCTTTCACGTTTGGAGGGGATCCTACGGGGAGACACTGATGAGGACATGACTACCTTGGATACGACCAAAAATGATGAATACATGCATATTTGTCAGGTGATTTCTAGTGCAAACCTATTCAATAATCTATTTATGTTATCCAGAACAAAAATACTTCACACACTTTTGTGTTTTGTCTAATTGCAGGTGTATGGGACATTTGTACAATTCACATATGAAGATAAGGGAGAAAGAGCTGTTTAAGTGTTGTTCAAAAAGTTCTCTCACGTCACTTTTGGGCCAAGAGAAGATAGAGTCCAAGTCTCTCATGTTCTGGATTCAGATTCGGACTACACAGACATACCTGACTCAAAACGCCAACAACTTTTTTATATGGACTCCGAATTGGGTGATTCTTTTTTTGTTGGAATCTAGATTTTGTGCTCTTTCCAGCCCAATTAGATTCTCCTTCAAATTCGTCCGGAGCGTTGACATATCGACGAAACAATCAGACGCTGCAGCAGAATCCGAGTCAAACAACAAGTCCAAAGGTGTTGCATCACCTCCACTTGGGCCCATTGGCCTTGTACGACCTAGGGTTGGTTTTAGGATGCCTTGGGACGTTCTCCCACCACCTTGGCCGCCACCCCTTCCTCCTATATAATTAGATCCATCTAGTATCTTTTCCCTTGGGATTTGTTTAGTTAAAAATTAGCCAACGCAACTTCGTGTACTTCGTTTGTGTCCAACGACCAGGCCAAGACCGCTTTCGAATCCCCACCTTTATCAATACTTCATACATATTCACAATATTCAGATTGCTTTTATCATATTCTTGCTCGTTCTTCGATTGCTTGCAGGAATAGACCTTCATGGTCAGGTTGATCGTGCACCGGCGTGGTCAATAACCTCAGGAGATTGGTTTAGCGATTGCTAAGGCGCAACATCGTGCATGTTTGTAGTCGGATCGTCAAAGTCGTCTCCACCAAATCGATAGTTATCATCTCATCGAAAGATTGGGACACCCCGCATCTATCATGTGGTATGTGTTTTCAGGTTGCTCGGTGAGAATTTCCAGTTTTCCCTCCATTAGATTTATTTTCTTACCTATTATCCAAGAAAAAGCCACAAAAAAAGTTAGATCCATTCATCCTTTGTCCTAGCCAGTCTGAGCCTTTGCAATTTTCTTTTCATTGTTTGCATTATTGAATTATCGGTTGCATCGCTGTGTCGAATTGTTGGTCTTAGTGTCTCGTTCGTTTAGAGTTTCGAGTTCTGTTCACATTAGTCATGTCGCCGCTGCATCGTTATCCCTTCCGCTGTCCACCACACCATCCATCAATTTCCCCCACATGCTACCCATAGTTCATTGTCACAATCATAGTTGAGGTCGTTCACATCTTCACTTGATCCAATCTGCATCTTATCTAGTTTGATTTTCAAAGAGGGAGAGAAAAAAAACAGAGAGAAAAAAAGGCGGAGAGAAAAAAAAAGTCATAGGAGAATAAGGAGATAAAGAAAAATAAAAAAAATCTAGAGATAAAAAAGAGAAGGAAAAAAAGAAATTTCGGATCTATCTAGAATCAATCTCGTACTTGAATTAGGATTGAAATCTGTTTTGCGCACTATTCAGTACAAAAGGCATAACTTCCTCATACGAACTCCGTTTTGCCTCCACAAGTACTCAAATTAAAGCTCGAGACTCGACGCATATGAATAGTTGCAAAAGCTAGTTCAATATTTTGTGTCTCAAAATCAGCTTCTAAATAGGTCTTTTTTCCCTCCGAAGTTTGTGCATACAGTTTGTTCCAGTTTTTCAGGCCAGTTTTAGAATTCTTTGACTCCTCATATCAATTCGGAATTGAGTGATTCTTTTTGCTTTGGAAAGCTTCAGTTAGTAGCAAACTTTCCAAGAGGAAAGTTGGAGAGAGAGTTGTTATATATCCTGCTTGGAAGTTGTTATTCATCATTATGTTTACTGCCGTTGTGATCTTCACTTATATCTTGCTGTCGAGAGCTACTTATACTTCATTGATGCTAGTTGTGCTATGCCTTGACCTCATTAGTGTTCTAGGCTCGCGTCTCTAGTCCGGTCTAGCCTAGGACCAGCACAGTACCGTCGTTGAGCATTTATTCAACATTGCATCTTTGAATTGATTATTGCTAATATTTTGCTACCATATATAGCCAACCCAGCTCCACATATTTCTACACCGTGTATACGTATGTTCCCCTGGCAATCGTTTTACACAATCTTCGGAGTTATTTGACACCGCTGGTTGCCTGTCACCACCTGTCGCATGGTAAGAACTTGTAAGATATTGATATTTGCTTTACTGTGAGCACGTTACAACCACATCCTAGTTGTTCATAGGAACATTATTCTCGAATTTTGTTTCTTGTTTCTACTAATCATGATAGGTTCCGGAGAAATAAGTTCTTGGACGACGAACCCATCTTCACCATCACAAGAGTTGGGACAACACACACAAGCACATGGTCAGGTTATCTCTTTACCATCATTTTAGGGTAGATTTAATCCTGCTATTTATCTACATTGGGAGCTTGAAGTAGAACAAGTTTTTAGTTACCATGACTTTTCTGAACTTGAGCGAGTACGAGCTGCCACTAGAGCACTTACTGGTTTTGCTTCTGTTTGGTGGAGTGTGCATTGTAAGAAAAACATTGATAACCAACCCACAACTTGGAAAGATTTGGAACATGTAGTGAGACAATAATTTTTCCCTCCTTACTATCGTCGTGAATTGCTTCGTAAATTTGAACAATTTAAACAAGGCAATAACACTGTTCATGCTTACTAGCAAGAGTTCAAGTCTTATATGCATCATTGTGACATAGAAGAATCTGAGGATGATACAATGAATAGAGTTTTTGGTGGTTTGAACCATGATATTCAGGCAAGATTTAGGTATATTCCTCATTGCATTACTGGTATGTATGTTCGTGCTTGTACCTTTGAGAGACAGTTACAGGAGGATGCATTGGGTGACTACAACAACTACTATTCCAATTCATGCTCACTACCATTGGTTGATTCCTCCACTGTTGCACCTACTAGAGCAGCCACACCTCGGATTGTGAGTGCGACATCATCTCAAGTGTATGGTACATTGTCATTGTCCATACCGACATCAGCTACGTCTTTGCGACAAGGTAAAAGTAAAGTTATTGATGATATAACTTCACATGAGAATGATGCATCCCTAATTAACTTAAATACATCATGTGTTGAGTTACCTGTTGATTTGAGCACGCCACCTATTTTCTAGAATCATGTTACTATCATGAATGCATCATGTGATCAAACAACTGAAATACCAACAATTTTGAGTGCACCCATTGAATTAACTATTGATGCAAAAGAACCAATGTTTAATAATTTTGATATGACCTCTAATCTTGGTGATGATTTTGTGTCCAATGAATTACTGCATGTTTGCTTATTTAAGCATGTTGTAGCATGTAAATTTGATGCAAGTAAGGTTTATTCACCAATGTTGGGATGGTTTAATGATGAATATTGTCAATCTTTTGATAGGAATAAGAGCTTCACTTACATGCGCAAACTGAGTTGCAATATTTTCATGCCTTCTACTTATGATAATATTTTGGCTTTATATTTTATAATCTATAAAAGTTACTCATGTATACATGTGTCATATGTGCAAAAATCAAGGGAAGTAAAAATGGATGACATATACATATACAACATGTACACCTTGTCTCTTTTGTTAGCCACATTTCAGATTAAGCAACGCCGAGGATGGCTTTGTTTTCAAAAAGAGCAGGATGATGAGGACATGACTACCTTGGATATGACTAAAAATATTGCATACATGCATATTTGTCAGGTTATTTTCTAGTGCAAACTATTCAATAATCCATTTATGTTATCCAGAACAAAAATACTTCACACACTTTTGTGTTTGTCTAATTGCAGGTGTATGGGACATTTGTACAATTCACATATGAAGATAAGGGAGAAAGAGATGTTTAAGTGCTGCTCAAAAAGTTCTCTCATGTCACTTTTGGGCCAAGAGAAGATAGAGTCCAAGTCTCTCACGTTCTGGATTCAGATTTGGACTCCACGGACATACCTGACTCAAAACACCAACAACCTTTTCATACGGACTCCGAATTGGGTGATTCTTTTTTTGTTGGAATCTAGATTTTGTGCTCTTTCCATCCCAATTGGTTCACCTTCAAATTCGTCCGGAGCGTTGAGATATCAACGAAACAATCAGACGCTGCAGCAGAATCCGAGTCAAACAACAAGTCCAAAGGTGTTGCATCACCTCCACTTGGGCCCATGAGCCTGGTACGACCTAGGGTTGGTTTTAGAATGCCTTGGGACGTTCTCCCACCTCCTTGGCCGCCACCCCTTCCTCCTATATAAGTAGATCCATCTAGTAGCTTTTCCCTTGGGATTTGTTTAGTTAAAAGTTAGCCAATGCAACTTCGTGTACTTCGTTTGTGTCCAACGACCAGGCCAAGACCGCTTTCAGATCCCCACCTTTATCAATACTTCATATATACTCGCCATATTCAGATTGCTTTTATCATATTCTTGCTTGTTCTTCGATTGCTTGCAGGAATAGACCTTCGTGGTCAGGTTGATCGTGCACCTGCGTGGTCAATAACCTCAGGAGATTGGTTTAGCGATTGCTAAGGCGCAACATCATGCACGTTTGTAGTCGGATCGGCAAAGTCGTCTCCACAAAATCGATAGTTATCATCTCATCGAAAGATTGGGACACCCTGCCTCTATCAGACACGAAGAACGAGCGGAAGAAAACAAAGAGAATCATGCGGGAAAATGAGAGAAACACTCAACCGACAAGAGATCAATCACACAAGGTCTAGATCATCAAAGCACGAGTAGCACGAGATACAAAGTCAACAACGGACGATACATGTGGCGGTAGCTCATCTCCGAGAGGAGGTCTTGAATCCACGAGGGAATCTTCCCACGAGGGGGTCTTGAGTCTGATAGGATCTTCTCCGAGGAGGCCGCAGTCTCTCACGAGGAGGAGATCCGATGGATGAGCGAAGCTCTATCTCTAAGTAGAGCTAAATCAACGCTAAACCTAACTAGGAGGAGGTGGAGGAGTATATATAGTTTAGGGCCATGAAGGGGTAAGTGAAGGGGTACATGGGCTGCGGCCCAACACATGGCAGTGCACAGGCGTCGGACGCCCGACAGGTACCGGACGTCCGGTGGCTCGCGAAGGTCCGGTCGTCCGGTGCATGTCGGACGTCCGGCGTTTTGGCTCTGGAAAGGTGGTGTCGGACGTCCGGTCGGTGTTGGCCGTCCGGGCGCTGGAGAGTGTCGGACGTCCGGTGTCTGGCAGTCGTCCGGGCGTTGGGAGTCGTCAGACGTCCGGTGGCTCCGGTCGTCCGTGGATTCGGCTCGGGTCCTCAGGGGCCGGACGTCCGGGCTGGGCCGGTCGTTCGGTGGCTGTAGCTTCGCGCAGGTTCTTCTCTGGGTCCTTGTACTTGGTGTCCTCGCTAGCTGTTCCGTTGGATGTGGTGGCTTCGTGGCTTTCCTCCAAGTACCTGATCATGCATAGAACACACGTTGGAGGTAGTAGCCATATCTCACATGTAGAAAGTGATGGTTCGGAGAGGAGTGAGTTCACCTTGTGTCCAATGGCGTATGTTCGAGGTCTCGTCATATGTCCACTTGGGGTTTGGAGAGTAGTCTGAGTGTACATGGGGATGAACGTGGGATGCTCCGCTTCAAATCCGCTTGGGGGATCTTCTCCGAAGAGGTCGTGAACTCCGAGGAGAAGTATCCAAGTGGATGAGCAAGGTTCTCACACAAATAAGAGCTAAACCAATGCTAACCCTAGAACGTACGGGATGAGGGAGTATATATAGTCAAAGGGTGAAGGGGTACACGGGTCACGGCCCAAAGGAGCTGCGCGCAGCCAGAGGGCGCCGGATGTCCGGGCGACGGGCCGGATGTCCGGGTGCTCACGAGGTGCCGGATGTCCGGGCTAGAGGAGCCGGATATCCGGGCCAGTGGAGTTGACTCTTCTGTGCACTTGAGGGGTGACGCCGAATGTCCACTCGGAGGGGCCGGATGTCCGCGGCTTTGGGAGGCACCGGATGTCCAGGGCGAATGCCGGATGTTCGGGCTGTTGGGGCAAGCTTCTATGCTCCCTAGACACCAGTGCCGGATGTCCAGGATTTAGGCCGGATTTCCGGTGGGGGCCGGATGTCCGGGCTGGACGCCGGATGTCCGGTCCCTGTAGCTTCTTCTGCAGATGCCTGGCCTTGTGGATCTCCAGGGGCCGGATGTCCGGGGTCCTGGCCGAATGTCCGGTGCCTGGAGGCTGTCCTTGCCTTCTTCCATGGGTTCTCGTCTTCCACGGACTTGGGGTCTTGACCATCTTCACGTGCATCCTCGGGAGGGTCCTCTTGGTACCTAATCATGCACAACATTCCGGATTGAGGTAGTAGCCATGTCTCGAGAGGATCATGTGAGATATCATTAAGGAGAGAAGTCACCTTGGTCTCGAGAGCTCTAGCACGTGCTCTAGTCATGGGTCCTCTTGAGGCTTGGTGAGGCGATGGAAGGTCCATGGGGATGACCGAAGGATGCTCCGCATCACAAAGTGTCTTCATATGCACCAATTTTGAAGGAGACTTGGACCGTATGCTCAACTCGTATAGTGCCGGAGTCACTTAGCCATTGAACCTTGTAGGGGTGCGGGTGCTTCCTCTTTACCAATTGAAGCTTGGAGCATAGTTCTTCACTTGCTAAGTTGTGGCAAATACCTCCATCGATGATGACCTTGATGGATCGTCCATTGATGCCGGCCTTAGTGTGGAAGATGTGGCATCTTTGGTCTTCTTCTTGTTGATGTTGAAGAGTCAAGACCTTGGAGACAACAAGAGAGGGGCTCGTATCTTCATCACAAAAGACTTGATCATCTTCATCCTCGTTCACGCGCTGGTTCATGGCCACTTGCTCAAGAGCTTCCATCTCCTCATCACTCATGGAGTCATATGTGCCATCGTCATTGAGGATCATGGTGCGCTTGTTTGTGCATTCATAGGACTTGTGGCCTAGGCTGCCGCAAGTGAAACACTTGAAGGAGCTTGTTTTGACGGTCTTATCGGTCGAAGTAGATGAAGAAGCACACGGCTTGAAGTTGCTTGTAGTAGGAGGAAGACGACTTGAACTTGACGAAGTTTTCTTGTAACTCGGCTTGTCGTCGTTGCTTGGAGAAGGTTTGGTTGATGTAGATGTTGGAGGAGGAGTTGAAGCTTGGTTGTTGGAGAAGCCGTAGGTCTTGGATGAGTACTTGGCGTACTTGAAGTCATCTTGCACTTGAGTTCCACCTTTGTAGCTTGATGCAGGAGCTCGATGAGGTTGGAGTAGGGTTGGAAGTCGGGGATCTTCTTGATGGGATGATTTAGTCCATTCAAGAATCGTGCCATTGTTTACTCATCATCCTCCGTGACATTGGCTCGAATCATGGAAATCTCCATTTCCTTGTAGTATTCTTCAACACTCTTTGTTCCTTTCTTGAGGAGTTGTAGCTTCTTGGAGAGATCGCGGTTGTAGTAGGTTGGCACAAAATGTGCTCACATGACATCCTTCATTTGAGGCCAAGTGGTGATTGGAGGTTCACCTCTTGCTTGTCGGCGCTCAAGGACTTGTTCCCACCATAAGAGCACCCCGTAGGATCCTCTCCAAACATGAAAGACCGGCCCCTAGGGTTCCGCCCCACATCACTATTCCTTATCAACCTTGGGAAGACATTAGCATGGATTTTTTACTTGGTTTGCCTAGAACTCAAAATGGAAAGGATTCCATGTTTGTTTTGTGGACTGATTTTCTAAGATGGCACATTTCATTCCTTGCAACAAGATAGACGATGCTTCACATGTTGCAAATATCTTTTGTAGGGAAATCTTACGCCTCCATGGAGTACCAAAGACAATCATCTCCGACTGTGACGTCAAGTTCTTGAGTTACTTTTGGAAGATGCTATGCGCCAAGCTCGGAATCAAGCTCTTGTTCTCATCCGCATACCATCCTCAAACCGACGGCCAAACGGAGGTGACGAACCGGATGCTCTCCACTCTACTTCGTGCGTTGATCAAGAAGAACATCAAGGAGTGGGAAGCGTGTCTACCCATCGCCGAGTACGCCTACAACCATGCAAGACATTCGACTATCGGCAAGTCCCCCTTTGAGGTCGTCTATGGCTTCAACCCGTTGTCCCCATTGGACATTCTACCCCTTCCTCTACAAAAGCGCACCAACATGGATGCGAGTGCACGGGGGAACTACATCAAGAAGATGCACGAAGATACAAGGCACACCATCGAGCGCCAAGTACAATGACTAGCGTCCAAGCTCAACGTCAACAAGCAACCCATGATGTTCAACATTGGAGACCTCGTGTGGCTACACTTTCGCAAGGACCGCTTCCCCAATGAATGCAAGTTCAAGCTTCTCCCTCGAGCCGATGGACCCTTCTAGGTGCTAGCACGCTATAACAACAACGCTTACAAGATCGACCTCCCACGCGACAAGTACAACGTGAGTGACATCTTCAACATCTCTGATCTCTCCCCGTACCATGGTGATGAGGATTTCGATCCGAGGTCGGATCTTTCCCAAGGGGGGGGGAGATGATGCGGAGCATTCTTCGATCATCCCCATGGACACTACTTTGACTACACAAGCTCCAAGTGGACCCATGACAAGAGCTCGAGCACGTGCCATCCAATCCAAGGTTAACTCTCTCCTTGTTGAACTTCCCTTTGACCCACTTGAGACATGGCTACTACCTCAAATGGAGATGCTTTGTGTGCTTAGGTATCAAGGAACCAACCTAGAAGAAGCTACGGTACAAGATGGACGTCGAGGGCAAGAGGAGAAGCTTCCCAGCCTGGAACGAGCAGTACTACCGCCCACGACAAGCGGTACTGCCGCTGAACCCAGCAAAGCGGCACTACCGCTCTACATCCGCCCTCCTACCGCCGAACCCGACAAACTCATGTGCTCGAACGGCTCCAGAGCGGCACCACCGCCCCATCAAAGTGGTACTACCGCTGAAGCTCTGCAAGCGGTACTACCATCCGAGGGTCCGATACTACCACCCTGCCTGTGTGCAGCGTATCCGGGCCGAGGCCCATTGATAGGGGCAAAGGTGTCCCGATGTTTCGATGAGATAGCAATCGTTTTCTGTGGGAGTCGACTTTGACGATCCGGAAACGAACGTGCGAAGACATCGCGCCTTAGCAATCGCTAAACCAACTTCCGAGGAGTTATTGACCACGCCGGAGCATGATCAACCTCACCATGAGGGTCTATTTCCTGCGAGCAAACAAAGAACAAGCAACAAACTGAGATTGCAATCTGGATATTGCAAATAAAAGAGGAAAGCTTTATTAATGAAGGTGGGGTTCTGTGATGCCTTGGTCTGGTCGTTGAACACAAACGAAGTACGCGAAGTTGCAGCTATGGCGAACTTTTAATCTAAACAAAACCCAAAGTCTAAACAACGCCCTAAGGGCTAGGGGAATTTCGTGGCCCTTGGAGGAGGGGTCCGAAAACAACCCTAACTCTTGTTTCCCCACACATACAGACTCTAAAAACGGCCTATACTTAAGTATTTTGAAAATACATGGCCTGGCCCAATAATAAAGTGACACAACACCTAGAATAGCCTCTAGACGAAATTTATGAAGTGGCATCTTGTATATTTCGTCCAAGGCTTCATGCACTCCTTATGGTGGCTTCAAAGTCCTGAAATCATCACATGTAACTCCGTTCTTGATCCCCTTGCGCATGCCATCAACTCCATGCATGTTCTTGCTCCAATGTTCATCCTTCTCCAAGCTAGGCCCTTCGTTTGTATGCAAAACAAATGTATCCAATTTAGGCAGCATCATATTCTCATGAACATTAGAATCATTACCAAGAAACGAAAGTACCTGGTAATTTAATTGGCGTGCGCGAGCTCTAGTAAATGGTCCAGTATATGTAACAGTTGGGGCAGTGGGTATAACAATGGTATTGATGTCCTCATCATCCTCCCCTTCTTGAAATGAAGTCGTCCTCGACGGAAGTTCATCTTCCTCACCCAAATAAGGCTTCAAATCTGCAATATTAAAAGTGGGACTAACCCCCAAATCTGCAGGTAGCTCAAGTTTATATGCATTATCATTTATTTTCTTAAACACCTTAAAAGGACCATCAGCACGTGGCATTAGCTTTGATTTGCGCAAATTAGGAAATCTATCCTTACGCAAATGTAACCAAACAAGATCTCCAGGTGCAAACACAACATGTTTTCTACCCCTATCTCCAGCAAGTTTATATTTAGCATTCATACGCTCAATGTTTTCCTTAGTTAACTCATGCATTTTTAAAATCAATTCAACATGTTCTTTAGCATCAAAATTAACCTTCTCCGAAGATGGAAGAGGCAACAAATCAATAGGCGCACGAGGTAGGAAACCATACACAATTTCAAAAGGGCACATCTTAGTAGTAGAATGCAATGAACGATTATAAGCAAATTCAATATGAGGCAAGCATTCTTCCCACATTTTCTTATTATTCTTCAAAACAACCCTAAGCATAGTAAACAATGTTCTATTGACTACTTCAGTTTGTGCATCAGTTTGGGGTGACAAGTAGTACTAAAAAGCAGTTTAGTCCCCAACTTAGCCCATAAACATCTCCAAAAGTGGCTAAGGAATTTAGTATCATGATCTGAAACAATAGTATTTAGCACACCATGCAAGCGAATAATTTCCCGAAAGAACAAATCAGCAACATTAACAGCATCATTGCTTTTATGACATGGTATAAAGTGTGCAATTTTCAAAAATCTATCCACGATAACAAATATGCTATCCCTCCCCTTCTTTGTTCGAGGTAAACCTAAAACAAAGTCCATAGATATATCCTCCCAAGGAACACTGGGTACAGGCAAATGCATATATAAACCATGAGGATTGAGTCGTGACTTAGCTTTTTGACATGTAGTGCAGCGAGCAACAAAACGCTCAACATCCCATCTCATCTTTGGCCAAAAAAAATGTGTAGCAAGTACGTCCTCCGCCTTCTTCATGCAAAAGTGTCCCATTAATCCTCCTCCATGCGCCTCCGGCAACAACAAAAGACGAACAAAGCTAGCAGGAATACATAGCTTGTTAGCACGGAACACAAATCCATCATTAATAATGAACTTGTTCCATGTTCTTCCTTCTTTACAATTTTGCATTACATCTTTAAAATCAGCATCATGCACATATTGATCTTTGATGGTCTCCAAACCAAATATTTTGAAGTCAAGTTGTGAAAGCATAGTATAGCGACGAGACAAAGCATCAGCAATAACATTTTCTTTACCCTTCTTGTGTTTAATGACATAAGGGAAAGTCTCAATGAATTCCACCCATTTAGCATGTCTACGATTCAGTTTAGCTTGACTTTTAATATGTTTCAAAGATTCATGATCAGAATGCATAACAAATTCTTTGGGCCATAAATAATGTTGCCATTTCTCTAAAGTCCGAACAAGAGCATATAATTCTTTATCATATGTAGAATAGTTCTGACTAGGCCCACTCAATTTTTTCAGAAAAGTATGCAACAGGTTTGCCATCTTGTAATAACACATCTCCTAATCCAATTCCACTAGCATCACATTCAAGCTCAAAAGCCTTATTAAAATCAGGAAGTTGGAGTAAAGGAGCATGTGTCAACTTATATTTCAATACAGTGAAGGCTTCTTCCTGTGCGGTACCCCAAACAACAGGCACATCCTTCTTTGTAAGCTCGTTGAGAGGTGCAGCAATGGTGCTGAAATTTCTCACAAAATGCCTATAGAAACAAGCGAGGCCAAGGAAACTCCTCACTTGTGTGGCCGTTTTAGGCTACGGCCAACTCTCAATAGCTTCAGTCTTGTCTTTATCAACTTCAATTCCCTGTGGAGTAACAACATATCCAAGAAAAGATACTCGGTCGGTGCAAAAGGTGCACTTCCCAAGGTTACCAAACAAACGTGCATCACGTAGAGCAATAAAAACAGCACGTAAATGTTTCAAATGATCTTCCAAAGATTTGCTATAAATTAGTATATCATCAAAATAGACTACCACAAATCGTCCAATGAAAACACGTAAAACTTCATTCATTAGTCTCATGAAAGTACTAGGTGCATTAGTTAACCCAAAAGGCATGACTAACCACTCATATAAACCAAACTTAGTTTTAAATGCTGTTTTCCATTCATCACCCAATTTCATACGAATTTGATGGTATCCACTACGCAAATCAACTTTGGAGAATATTGTAGAGCCACTCAATTCATCAAGCATATCATCTAGTGATGCAGAGCATCCTTCCATCATCCCCATGGACTCTACATCGACACATCCAACCCCACGAGGACCCATGACAAGAGCTAGAGCACGTGCTTTGGAAACCTAGGTGAACTCCTTCCTACTAGACTTGCATATGGACACAAATGGAACATGTCTACTAACTCACCAAAATATGCTATGCCTCCTTAGGTATGAAGAGGAACATCACCAAGAAGCTCAGGAGCATCACCAAGGAGAAGGAGAACCACCCCAAGGCAACATGGACCAAGAACAAGGAGAACAGCAGCTGCACATGAGGCTCCAGGCGACCCCGTGCGCACGGGCCCCCGAGACCCCGTGCCCACGGGCTACACAGGAAACTGACGCTGGAGCACCCCGTGCGCACGGGCCTGTACCGTGCCCACAGGACCCCCGTGCGCACGGGCCCAACTTACCCATGCGCACGGACCTCCCAGGATGGCTGGCTGAGATTGCATCTTCGGCTTCCCTGCTTCTCCTTCGACCCCAAGGCTATATATTCCATACCTAGGACCATGTTTAGGGTTAGCAAAGTATAAGATGAGATATTTGTGGGCTTTGCTCCATTACCTTCCCTCTTGGAGGATCAAGACCCCCTAGGGAAGAATCCTTGAGGATTTCAAGACCTCCATTGGGAGAAGACTACCTTCAAGACCCCTCTTCCTTTGGATTTGGGATGAACTTTGCCATTGTATCTTTCCTTTGATTGTGTTTGTGACTTGTGGATCTTGTGTTGTTACTCTAGTGGATGTGTAATTGGGGATTGTTGGAGTGATTGCTTCTTTGTGTTCTTGTTGTTCTTGTTGTTTCCCTCCTTTTTTCCCCCTCCAAGTGTGAAAAGGTCCCTCCTAGGGTTCTACCCTACATCATCTTGGTATCATGAGCCACGTTGATTCACATCTTGGAGTCCCTACCTTCCACTTTCTAGCTTGATTTTGTTGTTTTTCGTCCTAATCCGAAAATCCCCACCAAAAATGGCCGCAAAAAATTTTCTTGCAATTTGTTGATCTTGTGAGATTGGGTTGTTTTGATCCATGAATTTGGTGTTTGGCAAGTGGATCTACCCCTCCCCCATCATCCCCACCCTTCCACCGCTTGAATTTGGCCAAAAACTTGGGAATCACCACGAAATCAAATCAGTTCGTCCGCTCACAAAGAACTCCATGCACACGGGCCATCGGGACCCCGTGCACACAGAACCCCGTGCACACGGGCCTCACTTACCCCGTGTGCACGGGCTATCCAGGAAGTTTCGGCCATTTTTCTGTTTTCTCATTTTATTCCACCACCACCTCTCGTGTTCTTCTGCACCATTCCACGTGTTTGTTTGAGTGTTCGGTTGCGATTTCTCTTGTGTCCTAAGGTGTTTCGGCTACTTAGGCGCGAGTTGGTCATCATCGCCACCAATCTTCGACTCGGACAACACATCGGTTTCGACAAGATCATCTTCGACCGTAAGCAAGGACGGTAACCTCGACGACACCTTGTACCCCTTGCCATTACCTTGATAGCTTTGAGCCCTTTTGCATAGCTTACCCATCGAGACTAGCTTGTTGAGTATTGCCAGGCCACGCCTTAGTGCACCATTTAGTGTTCTGTCCATCCCGTGCATTTACTACTTGTTACCTCGTTGTGTGGCTCGTATATCAAGCATCGTGGCATAGTGAAAAAAAGAAAGAGAAAAAGCTTTTAATCAAAAGAGAAGAGAAGCAAAGAGCTTATAAGCAATAGCATTGAGCCTTAGCATATGTGCATCATCTTGGTCATCACATGCATAAGCATACTTGGGATAGTGAGGCGAGTGGATTCTCTATTAGGTTGGTGCACTAGCGTATCTAGCCCATTAGTGCAATCGAGCTAGCGTCTCTCTAGTATCTGTACGACAAGAGCTTTTGCCGTGATTTGACATCTTCGAGCTCACCCCTTGGTTGTGCGGATCCCATTTATCTTCCGTGTGTGTGTTCCTCGTGTTATCTTTGGAGGTTGATCTATTTGTCTTATTTGCCATTTGTGAATCTTCTCAACTTTATCAACATCTTGAGTAACATTTTCTTGAATTATTTGTGCCTTTCCTAACCAAGATCCTCCATAGACCATTTACTTGTAGGTGTGAGAAACATTTTCCGGTACCAATTCCCCTATTGTAACATCACGTGGAATCGTACTTGTTACATCCACAATCTTCGGAAAAGGTAACATTGGTTTTGTTCTCTCATTTTCCTACTCACCACCACTTTCATATGATGGATAGGCCAAGTTCCTCTACCAACCCACTCTTCATCGAGCAAGACGACGACATGTCATCATTCGTCACCAAGAGCCACCTCTTTGGTGCACAACGAGCGCTACATCAAGAGCAACAAGCAATGAACAACCGCATCGACAACCTCGCCACCGACTTGCGACTCTCCGAGCAACGTACACAAGACTACTTCGACAACAAGCTGATATAGGCAATGGTGTCCCGTCTTTCGATGAGATGATGGATTTCGCTTTGGTGGAAGTCGACTTTGACAATCCGACTACGAACGTGCGAGGACGTCCTGCCTTAGCAATCGCTAAACCAACTCCGAGAGGTTATTGACCACGCCGGAGCACGATCAACCTGACCACGAGGGTCTGTTTCCTGCGAGCAAACGAAGAACAAGCAAGAAACTGAGATTGCAATCTGGATATTGCGAATATAAGATGAAAGCTTTATTGATCAAGGTGGGGTTCTGTGACGCCTTTGTCTGGTCGTTGAACACAAACGAAGTACGCGAAGTTGCAACTATGGCGAACTTTTAATCTAAACAAAACCCAAAGTCTAAACGATGCCCTAAGGGCTGTATATATGGAGGAAGAGGTGGGAATTTCGTGGCCCTTGGTGGAGGGGTCCGAAATCAACCCTATCTCTTGTTTCCCCACACATACGGACTCTAAAAATAGCCTATACTAATGTATTTCGAAATTACATGGGCCTGGCCCAATAAAAAGGTGACGCAACACCTATAATAGCCTCTGGACGAAATTTATGAAGTAGCATCTTGTATATTTCGTCCAAGGCTTCATGCACTCGTTATGGTGGCTTCAAAGACCTGAAATCATCACTCGTAACTCCGTTCTTGTTCCCCTTGCGCATGCCATCATCTCCATGCTTTCTCTTGCTCCAATGTTCATCCTTCTCCAAGCTAGGCCCTTCATTTGTAAGCAAAACAAATGTATCCAATTTAGGCAGCATCATATTCTCATGAACATTAGAATTATTACCAAGAAACAAAAGTACCTAGTAATTTAGTTGGCGTGCGCGAGCTCTAGCAATTGGTCCAGTATGTATAGCAGCAGGGGCTGTGGGTGTAACAATGGTATTGATGTCCTCATCACAAGCTCGACGCGCACAAGCAAGAGAACGACGCAAGAATGGACGAGATCCGGGCTTTGTTGGTGAACCGGCCTCCTTCAACTTCTTCCTACTCAAGACGGAGCCACTCAAGTCGACACTCCGACGACACCTTCTCCGGCTCAAGTACACCGTCATCGACCATCCTCCGACGAGCTGCGCGTAAAGACCGTCATGCATCTCGCAACCCACTCCACGTCAAGCATTCACAAGAGCAAGTCGATGAGCAAGTTCCTCGTCCTCAATCAAACCAAGTCACTTTTGCTCAAGCTCAAGAACGACAACGTCTTCGTCGTCAAGAAGAAGAAGAACGAGCGCGTCTACACCAAGAGGAACAAGACGCCGAGGCCGAACAACTTCAACAACAACAACGAGAAGCACAAGCTCTTGAGGCAGAACGTGCCCTTCAAGAATCAAGTCGAGCCATCGCCAACCGCAATCGCGAACGGCGCAATCAAGAGGAAGCCCTTCAAGAAGAAATACAAGAGAGGAACAACCAACCACGTGTGCACCGTCCAGCTCCTCAAGCTCCTCCACAAGCTCGTCAAGCTCCACCTCAACCTCAAGTTCAACAAGAGCAACACCAAGGGGAACAAGTGCTTCAAGACCCTCCTCCACGCCAAGAGCGACATCATGAGGAACGAGCATTCGAAGACTTTCCAAGGGAAGAGCGATATTGCAACCGCTATCAAGATGAAGAGCAACGCTATGGAAAATTCAAATTCACAACGCAATGATCCGGAAGAATATCTCTCATGGGCATTGAAGGTCGACAAAATCTTCCGTTTGCACAACTATGAGGAAGAGAAAAAGATCGCAATGGCATCACTTGAGTTCCAACATTATGTGCTCATATGGTGGGAACAAGTCCTTTAGCGCCGAGAAGCAAGAGGTGACCCTCCAATCACCACTTGGGCTCAAATGAAGGATGTAATGCGAGCACGATTTGTGCCCACCTACTACAACCGTGATCTCTTCAAGAAGCTACAACTCCTCAACCAAGGTACAAAGAGTGTTGAAGAATACATCAAGGAGATGGAGATAGCCATGATTCGAGCCAATGTCAAGGAAGATGATGAGCAAACAATGGCACGATTCTTGAATGGACTCAATCATGCAATCACGAAGATCGCCAACTTCCAACCCTACTCCAACCTCATTGAGCTCGTGCATCAAGCGACAAAGGCGGAACGTCAAGTGCAAGATGACTTCAAGTACGCCAAGTACTCATCCAAGACATACGGCTTCTCCAAAAAATCAAGCTTCAACAACTCCTCCAACGTCTGCATCAACCAAGCCTTCTCCAAGCAACAACGACAAGCCAAGCTACAAGAAACCTTTGTCAAGTTCAAGTCATCTTCCTACTACTACAAGCAACTTCAAGCCGCGTGCTTCTTCATCTACAACGATCGATGAGACCGTCAAGACGAGCTAATAGAGGCGGGGTGTCCCGATATTTCGATGAGATGATAACTATCGATTTGGTGGAGACGACTTTGACGATCCGACTACAGACGTGCACGATGTTGCGCCTTAGCAATCGCTAAACCAACTCCGAGATGTTATTGACCACGCCGGAGCACAATCAACCTGACCACGAAGGTCTATTCCTGTGAGCAATCGAAGAACAAGCAAGAATATGATAAAAGCAATCTGAACATTGCGAGTATATATGAAGTATTGATAAAGGTGGGGATCCGCAAGCGGTCTTGGTCTGGTCGTTGGACACAAACGAAGTACACGAAGTTGCAATGGCTAACTTTTAACTAAACAAATCCCAAGGAAAAACCTACTAGATAGATCTACTTATATAGGAGCAAGGTGTGGCAGCCAAGGAGGTGGGAGGACGTCCCAAGGCAGCCTAAAACTAACCCTAGGTCGTACAAGGTCAATGGGCCCAAGTGGAGATGATGTAACACCTTTGGACTGGTAGTCTGACTCGGATTCTGCCGCAATATCAGATTGTTTCGTCCATAACTCAACGCTCCGGATGAATTTGAAGGTGAGTTCAATTGGGTTGGAAAGTGCACAAAATCTAGTTTCCAACAAAAAAAGAATCACCCAATTTGGAGACCGTATGAAAAAGTTGTTGGCGTTTTGAGCCAGGTATGTCTCTGCAGTCCGAATCTGAATCCAGAACGTGAGAAACTTGGACTCTATCTTCTCTTGGGCCAAAAGTGATGTGAGAGAACTTTTTGAACAGCAAATAAATTCCTCTTTCTCCCTTATCTTCATATGTGGATCGAACAAATGTCCCATACACCTGCAACTAGACATGGCACAAAAGTTTGTGAAGTATTTTTGTCCGGGATGACATAAATAAATTATTGCATAGTTTGCATTAGAAATGACCTCACAAATATACATGTATGCAATATTTTTGGTCGTATCCAAGGTAGTAATGTCCTCATCATCCTCCCCTTCTTGAAAACAAAGCCGTCCTTGGCGTTGCTTAATCTGAAATGTGGCTATCAAAAGAGACAAGGTGTATATGTTGTATATGTATATGTCATCCATTTTTACTTCCCTTGATTTTTGCACATATGACACATGAATAGATGAGTAAGTTGCATAGTTCATGAAATCTAAAGCCAAAACATTATCACAAGAAGTAGAAGGCATGAAAATATTGCAACTCAGTTTGCACATATAAGTGAAGCTCTTATTCATTTCAAAAGAATGACAATGTTCATCATTAAACCATCCCAACATTGGTGAATAAACCTTACTTGCATCAAATTTATATGGTACAACATGCTTAAATAAGCAAACATGCAATAAGTCATTCGACAAAGAATCATCACCAAGATTAGAGGTCATATCAAAAAGATTAAACATTGATTCTTTTGCATCAACAGTTAATTCAATAGGTGCACTCAAAATTGTTGGTATTTCGGTTGTTTGATCACATGACTCATCCATGACAGTATCAAGATTCTCTAAACTAGGTGGCGTGCTCAAATCAATAGGTAACTCAATGCATGACGTATTCAAGTTAACTAGGGATGCATCATTCTTATGTGAAGTTATATCATCAATACCATTACTGTTACCTTGTCGCAAAGACGTAGCTGATGTAGGTCCGGATGTTGACAATGCACCAAACTCTTGACATGATGTCGCGCTCACAATCCGAGGTGGGGCTGCTCTAGTAGGTGCAACAATGGAGGAACCAACCGGCGGTGGTGAGTATGAACTGGGATAGTAGTTGTTGTAGTCACCCAATGCATCCTTATGTAGCTGTCTCTCAAAGGTACAAGCACGAACGTACATACCAGTAATGCAACGAGGAATATACTGAAATCTTGCCTGAATATCATGGTTCAAACCACCAAAAAATCTATTCATTGTATCATCCTCAGATTCTTCTATGTCACAATGATGCATATAAGAGTTGAACTCCTGGTAGTATGCATGAACAGTCTTGTTGCCTTGTTTAAATTGTTCAAATTTGCGAAGCAATTCACGATGATAGTAAGGAGGGAAAAATTGTTGTCTCATTACATCTTTCAAATCTTTCCAAGTTGTGGGTTGGTTATCAATGTTTTTCTTACAATGCACACTCCACCAAACAGAAGTAAAACCAGTAAATGCTAAAGTGGCAGCTCGTACTCTCTAAAGTTCAGAAAAGTCATCGTGACTAAAAACTTGTTCTACTTCAAGCTCCCAAGCTAGATAAATAGCAGGATTAAATCTACCCTCAAATGATGGCAAAGAGATAACCTGGCCATGTGCTTGTGTGTGTTGTCCCAACTCTCGTGATGGTGAAGATGTGTCCGTCGTCCAAGAACTTCTATCTCCGGAACCTGTCATGATTAGTAGAAACAAGAAACAAAATTTGAGAATAATGTTCCTATGAACTACTAGGATGTGGTTGTAAAGTGCTGACAGTAAAGCAAATATCAATATCTTACAAGTTCTTACCATGTGGCAGGTGGTGACAGGAAACAAGCGGTGTCAAATAACTCCGAAGATTGTGTAAAGCGATTGCTAGGGGAACGTACGTATACACGGTGTAGAAATATGTGGAGCTGGGTTGGCTATATATGGTAGCAAAAGATTAGCAATAATCAATTCAAAGATGCAATGTTGAATAAATGCTCAATGACGGTACTGTATTGGTCCTAGGCTAGACCGGACTAGAGACGCGAGCCTAGAACACTAATGAGGTCACGGCGTAGCACAACTAGCATCAATGAAGGATACTAAGTAGCTCTTTACAACAAGATATAAGTGAAGATCACAACGGCAGTAAAGATAATGATGAAAAACAACTGCCAAGCAGGATATACAACAACTCTCTCTCCAACTTTCCTCTTGGAAAGTTTCAGCCAATTTTCTGATTAATTTTTTCAAATAATGCTACTAACTCAAGCTTTCCAATGCAAAAAGAATCACTCAATTCCGAGTTGATATGAGGAGTCAAAAAATTCTAAAACTGGCTTGAAAACCTGGAATAAGTTGTGTTCGCGAACTTCGGAGGGCAAAAAGACCTATTTAGAAGCTGTTTTTGAGGTGCTAAATATTGAATTAGCTTCTACAACTATGTAGATGAGGCTCGTCTCTAGCTTTAATTTGAGTACTCGTGGAGCCAAACGGACTTCGTATGAGGAAGTTATGCCTGTTTTACTGAGCAGTGCATAAAACAGATTCCAATCCGAATTTTGCTACGAGATTCAGTCTAGATAGATCCGAACTTTGTTTTTTTTTCTTCTCTTTTTTTCCTCACACTTTTTTTCTCCCTCTTTCCAAGACAAACTAGATAAGAAGCAGATTGGATCAGGCGAAGATGTGAATGACCTCAACTATGATTATGTCAATGAACAGTGCATAGCACGTGGTGGAAATTGATGGATGGGATGGTGGACAGCGGAAGGGATAATGATGCAGCGGCGGCGTGACTATTGTGAACAGAACTCAAAACTCTAAAGGAACTAGACATTAAGACCAGCAACTCGACACAACCATGTATCCGATAATTCAATAATGCAAACAATGAAAAGATAATTGCAAAGGCTCAGACTGGCTAGGACAAATGATGAATAGATCTAACTTTTTTTTATAATTTTTTCTTGGACAACATGTAAGAAAATAAATCTAATCTAGGGATGACTGGAAATTCTCACCGAGCAACCTGAAAACTGATACCACTTGATAGAGGCGGGGTGTCCTGATCTTTCGATGAGATGATCACTATCGATTTGGTGGAGACGACCTTGACGATCCGACTACAAACGTGCACGACGTTGTGCCTTAGCAATCGCTAAACCAACTCCGAGAGGTTATTGACCACGCCGGAGCACAATCAACCTGACCACGAAGGTCTATTCCTGGAAGCAATCGAAGAACAAGCAAGAATATGATAAAAGCAATCTGAATATTGCGAGTATATATGAAATATTGATAAAGGTGGGGATCCACAAGCGGTCTTGGTCTGGTCGTTGGACACAAACCAAGTACACGAAGTTGCAATGGCTAACTTTAAACTAAATAAATCCGAAGGAAAAAGCTACTAGATGGATCTAGTTATATAGGAGCAAGGGGTGGCAGCCAAGGAGGTGGGAGGACGTCCCAAGACAGCCTAAAACTAACCCTAGGTCATACAAGGCCAATGGGCCCAAGTGGAGGTGATGTAACACCTTTGGACATGTAGTTTGACTCGGATTCTGCTGCAGCATCAGATTGTTTCGTCCATAACTCAACTCTCCGGACGTATTTGAAGGTGAATCCAATTGGGTTGGAAAGTGCACGAAATCTAGTTTCCAACAAAAAAGAATCACCCAATTCGGAGTCCGTATGAAAAAGTTGTCGGCGTTTTGAGTCAGGTATGTCTGTGCAGTCCGAATCTGAATCCAGAACGTGAGAAACTTGGACTTTATCTTCTCTTGGGCCAAAAGTGACGTGAGAGAACTTTTTGAACAGCAAATAAATTACTCTTTCTCCCATATCTTCATATGTGGATTGTACAAATGTCCCATACAACTACAACTAGACATGACACAAAAGTTTGTGAAGTATTTTTGTCCGGGATGACATAAATAAATTATTGCATAGTTTGCATTAGAAATCACCTCACAAATATACATGTATGCAATATTTTTGGTCGTATCCAAGGTAGTCATGTCCTCATCACGAGCTCCTTCAAGTGTTTCACTTGCGGCGACCGAGGCTACAAGTCCTATGAATGCACAAACAAGCGCACCATGATCCTCAACGATGATGGCACCTACGACTCAATGAGTGAAGATGAAATGGAAGGTCTTGAGCCAGTGGCCATGCACCGGCTCGTGAACGAGGATGAAGATGATCAAGTCTTTTGTGATGAATATACGAGCCCCGCTCTCGTCGTCTCCAAGGTCTTGACTCTTCAACATCAACAAGAAGAAGACCAACGATGCCACATCTTCCACACCAAGGCCGGCATCAATGGAAGGTCCGTCAAGGTCATCATTGATGGAGGTAGTTGCCACAACTTGGCAAGCGAAGAACTATGCTCCAAGCTCCAATTGGTCAAGAGGAAGCATCCGCACCCTTACAAGGTTCGATGGCTAAGTGACTCTGGCACTATACGAGTTGAGCATAAGGTCCAAGTCTCCTTCAAAATTGGTGCATATGAGGACACTTTGGAGTGTGATGTGGTCCCAATGACCATTTGCCACCTCCTTCTTGGTCGACCATGGCAATTCGACCGTGGTGTCATCCACAATGGGCGTACCAATCACTATAGTTTCAAGATCAAAGGAAAGGAGTATGTGCTACGACCTATGTCTCCTAGTCAAGTGATAGCCGACAAGCAAGCCACCCACCATAAAGAGAAGAGTGAGAAAGTGAGCCACCCAAACATGAGTGAGAGCAACAAGCCAAACTTGAGCGCCTCTTTGCCTAGAGAGAAAAACCTCATACTATTTGCCACAAAAAGTGAGATGAGAAGTGTGTGATAACCCATCGAGTGTGATGCACTTTGTCCTTGTGTGCAAGGATGGAAAACCAAAAACTAACACCGCTCGCAAGATACCTTTGGTGTTTCAATCTCTTTTGCAGGAATTTCAAGATGTTTTCCCCGATGAGCTACCTCAGGGTCTACCTCCTCTACGAGGCATTGAGCATCAAATCGACCTCATCCCCGGAGCGCCACTTCAAAACAAAGCTCCATACCGTGTCAATCTCGAAGAAACCAAGGAGATTCAACGACAAGTACAACAACTAATCGACAATGGTCATGTACGTGAAAGCTTAAGCCCTTGTGCCTTTCCTGTTATACTTGTGCCTAAGTCCGATGGAAGTTTCCGCTTGTGTTCTGATTGTAGACCCATAAATGCTATCACCGTTCGCTATAGGAATCCCATTCCTCGCTTAGATGATATGCTTGATGAACTTAGTGGAGCCAACTTTTTCTCAAAATTTGATCTTAAAAGTGGCTATTATCAAATCCGCATACAAGAGGGTGATGAATGGAAAACTGCTTTCAAAACAAAATTTGGCTTATACGAGTGGTTAGTTATGACTATGGGTTTATCAGAGGCTCCCCGTACTTTCGTGCGTCTCATGCATCATGTACATCGACCTTACATTGGAGTCTTTGTTGTGGTTTACTTCGATGATATTCTTATGTTTAGCAAAACCATGAAAGAGCATCTTGATCATGTTAGGGCTGTTTTGCAAACACTTCGCAAGGAAAGTATTTATGCCAACATGAAAAAGTGCACATTTGGTGTTGACAAAGTGGTTTTCTTGGGTTTCGTTGCAACTTCCAAGGGTGTCCATGTTGATGAAAATAAAATTGAAGCAATTAAAACTTGCCCCCAACCCACCAATTTGCAACAAGTGCGTAGTTTTCTTGGTCTTGCGGGTTTTTATCGTTGCTTTGTGAAAGACTTTAGCACTATTGCCGCTCCTTTGCATGCTTTGAGTAAGAAGAATGCTCCTTTTGTTTGGGGATCTTTGCAATCCACAGCTTTTGATGAGCTCAAGTCTTTGCTTACTCATGCTCCGATTCTTGCTTTGCCCAATTTTGACAAAACTTTTGGGGTTCATTGTGATGTAATCGGTACCGGAATTGGCGGTGTTTTGAGGCAAGAAAAACGAGCTATTGCATATTTTAGTGAAAAACTCTCTGGTGCTCAACTTAACTATCCCATCTATGACAAAGAATTGTATGCTTTAGTGCGTGTGCTACATGTTTGGGAACATTATCTTAGACCTCATGAGTTTGTCATCCATACCGATCACGAAACACTTAAGTACTTAAAAGGTCAAACTAAGTTGAACAAGCGTCATGCCAAATGGAGTGAATTTATTGAATCTTTCCCCTATGTGATCAAGTACATTAAAGGTAAGGAGAATGTAGTTGCCGATGCACTATCACGTATATGCACACTTGTCACCAAACTTGAGTTGAATGTTATTGGCTTTGAGCAGATAAAAGACTTGTATGCTAATGATCCATCTTTTGCACCTCATTATGCTAAATGTTTGATGCATACATCTTGGGAACAATATTACATCGAGGATGGTTATCTTATGAGAGCTAACAAACTATGCATTCCCGAGTCTTCTCTTCATTTGCTCCTTTTGCAAGAGGCTCATGGAGGCGGACTCATGGGACACTTTGGATGCGACAAGACTTTCGCCATGCTCTCCAAGAACTACTTTTGGCTCAAGATGTTCCGCGATGTCTCATGCTTCACCACCCGATGTTCAACATGTCACAAAGATAAGTATAAATCTCAATCTCATGGTCTTTACATGCCTCTTCCTATTCCTTATCAACCTTGGGAAGACATTAGTATGGATTTTGTACTTGCTTTGCCTAGAACTCAAAATGGAAAGGATTCCGTGTTTGTTGTTGTTGACCGATTTTCTAAGATGGCACATTTCATTCCGTGCAACAAGATAGACGATGCTTCACATGTTGCAAATCTCTTTTGTAGGGAAATCTTGCGCCTCCATGGAGTACCAAAGAGAATCGTCTTCGACCGCGACGTCAAGTTCTTGAGTTACTTTTGGAAGACTCTATGCGCCATGCTCGGAATCAAGCTCTTGTTCTCATCCGCATACCATCCTCAAACCGACGGCCAAACGGAGGTGACGAACCGGACACTATCCACTCTACTTCGCGTGTTGATCAAGAAGAACATCAAGGAGTGGGAGGCGTGTCTACGCATCGCCGAGTGCGCCTACAACCGTGCAAGACATTCGAATACCGGTAAGTCCCCCTTCGAGGTCGTTGAGGGAGTCCTGGATTAGGGGGTGTCCGGACGGCCAGACTATGACCTTTGGCCGGACTCCCGGACTATGAAGATACAAGATTGAAGACTCCGTCCTGTGTCTGGATGGGACTTTCCTTGGCATGGAAGGCAAGCTTGGCGATACGATATGAAGATCTCCTCCCATTGTAACCGACTCTGTGTAACCCTAGCCCTCTCCGGTGTCTATATAAACCAGAGAGTTTTAGTTCGTAGGACGAACAACAATCATCCATAGGCTAGCTTCTAGGGTTTAGCCTCTCTGATCTCGTGGTAGATCCACTCTTGTACTACCCATATCATCAATATTAATCAAGCAGGAGTAGGGTTTTACCTCCATCGAGAGGGCCCGAACCTGGGTAAAAACATTGTGTCCCTTGTCTCCTGTTACCATCTGCCTAGACGCACAGTTCAGGACCCCCTACCCGAGATCCGCCGATTTTGACACCGACATTGGTGCTTTCATTGAGAGTTCCTCTGTGTCGTCACCTTTAGGCCTGATGGCTTCTTCGATCATCAATCACGACGCGGTCCAGGGTGAGACCTTTCTCCCCGGACAGATCTTCGTATTCGGCGGCTTCGCACTGCGGGCCAACTCGCTTGGCCATCTGGAGCAAATCGAAAGCTACGCCCCTGGCCATCAGGTCAGGTTTGGAAGCTTAAATTACACGGCCGACATCCACGGGGACTTGATCCTCGATGGATTCTAGCCACGGCCGAGCGTGCCGCTCTGTCCCGATGGGCATGATCTAACTCTGCCACCGGACAGCGCCCAGAGTGCCGCTCAGGTGTCCGCTCCGATCATTAGCTCGGAGCCGACTGCGCTAGTCGGGGATGGACGGTTGGACGCCACCCCAGGAGCCGCAATCTCTACGAAGATAGAGACGAATACCAGCCTAGTCCTTTACAGGGCCCGTGACTCCAAGGTGCCAGACTCCGCTACGGACTCCGTATATTCCGCACCCCTTCCGATCGAACCTGATTGGGCTCCGATCATGGAGTTCACCGCCGCGGACGTCTTTCAGCACTCGCCCTTTGGCGATATCATAGATTTACTAAAGTCTCTCTCTTTGTCAGGAGAGCCCTGGCCGGACTATGGTCAGCAGGGTTGGGATGCGGACGATGAAGAAATTCGAAACCCACCCACCACCCATTTTGTAGCCACTATCGACGATCTAACCGACATGCTCGACTTCGACTCCGAAGACATCGACGTTATGGACGCCGATGAAGGAGACGACCAAGAACCAGCACCTATAGGGAACTGGAAAGCCACCTCGTCATATGACATATACAAGGTGGACACCCCCAAAGCAGGGGATGGCGATGAAAAAACGGAGGACGACCCCTCCAAGAAGCAACCCAAGCGCCAACGTCAGCGGCGCCGCTCTAAATCCCGCCAAAGCAAAAACGGCGAATCCGGCACCGGAGATAACAACACGCCGGACAGTGCCGAAGACAACCCCCTCCAGCAGGATTCAGTGCAGGAGGACAAAGGAAACAACCCTCATGAGAGAGCGGCCGACAGAGAGGTCGAGGAAGACAATTATATGCCTCCCTCTGAAGACAAGGCAAGCCTCGACGACGACGAATTCGTCGTGCCAGAGGATCCCGTCGAACAAGAGCGTTTCAAACGCAGGATTATGGCCACAGCAAGCAGCCTCAAGAAAAAACAGCAGCAGCTTAGAGCTGACCAAGACTTGCTAGCCGACAGATGGACCGAAGTCCTGGCGGATGAAGAGTATAAACTCGAGCGCCCCTCCAAGAGCTACCCAAAGCGCAGGCTGCTACCCCAACTTGAGGAGGAAGAAACTAAACCTACATCACCAGCGTACGATGCGCCTGATCGGCCACCCCGTGGCCGCGACATAGAGGCCTTCAGGCCCTCGACCCAAGCCGCACCCCGGCACCGCTCAAAACATACGAGAGTACGGGGAGACGCAACAGACCCGCGAGACATATTGGAAATAAGGCAAGGCAAACAAGATCGATCTACGGATTGCATGGGCGCCCCGCTTCACGTGACACTAGCCGTCACGCCGGACATGATAAATACGGCCAGGCCGAATACAACAGAACAAGCTCATCCGAGCTGTGTCGTGATATAGCCCAGTACAGGGGTGCCGCACACCCACTAGGCTTCACAGACGAAGTAATGGATCATCAAATCCCCGAGGGCTTTAAACCCGTAAACATCGAATCATACGATGGCATAACAGATCCTGTGGTATGGATCGAGGATTATCTCCTTCATATCCACATGGCCTGTGGTGATGATCTACACGCCATCAAATACCTCCCGCTCAAGCTTAAAGGACCAGCTCAACATTGGCTTAACAGCCTGCCAGCAGAGTCAATTAGTTGCTGGGAGGACCTGGAATCCACATTCCTTGACAACTTCCAGGGCACTTATGTGCGACCACCAGACGCCGATGACCTAAGCCACATAGTCCAACAGCCAGAGGAATCGGCCAGACAATTCTGGTCACGATTCCTAACCAAGAAAAATCAAATAGTCGACTGTCCGGACGTCGAGGCCCTTGCAGCCTTCAGGCACAACATCCGAGACGAATGGCTTGCCCAGCACCTAGGACAGGAAAAGCCGAAATCTATGGCAGCCCTCACGACACTCATGACCCGCTTTTGTGCGGGAGAAGACAGCTGGCTAGCTCGTAGCAATAACATAACCAAGAGCCCTGGCAATTCGGATACCAAGGACAACAATGGCAAGTCACGTCGCAACAAGCACAAGCGCCACATTAACGGCGACAATACTGAAGATACGACAGTCAATGCCGGATTCAGAGGCTCTAAACCCGGTCAGCGAAAGAAGCCATTCAAAAGAAACCCTCCGGGCCCATCCAGTTTAGACTGGATACTCGATCGCTCATGCAAGATACACGACACCCCTGAACAGCCAGCCAACCACACCAACAGGGATTGTTGGGTGTTCAAGCAGGCAGGCAAGTTAAGGGCCGAAACCAGAGACAAGGGGTTGCATAACGATCACGAGGAGGAGCCCCGGCCGCTGAACAACAGAGGACAGAAGGGATTCCCCCCGCAAGTGCGGACGGTAAACATGATATACGCAACCCACATCCCCAAAAGGGAGCGGAAGCGTGCTCTTAAGGACGTCTATGCGTTGGAGCTAGTCGCCCCAAAGTTCAACCCATGGTCCTCCTGCCCGATCACTTTTGATCGAAGGGACCACCCCACTAGCATCCGTCACGGCGGATTCGCCGCATTGGTCCTAGACCCAATTATCGACGGATTTCACCTCACTAGAGTCCTAATGGACGACGGCAGCAGCCTGAACCTTCTTTATCAGCATACAGTGCGAAAAATGGGTATCGATCCCTCAAGGATTAAACCCACAAAGACAACCTTTAAAGGCGTCATACCAGGTGTAGAAGCCAGTTGTACAGGCTCGGTTACACTCGAAGTGGTCTTCGGATCCCCGGATAATTTCCGAAGCGAAGAGTTAATCTTCGACATAGTCCCATTCCGCAGTGGCTATCATGCCCTGCTCGGACGAACCGCATTTGCAAAATTCAATGCGGTGCCGCACTAAGCATATCTCAAGCTCAAGATGCCAGGACCTCGCGGAGTCATCACGGTAAATGGAAACACCGAACACTCTCCCCGAACGGAGGAGCACATGGCAGCCCTGGCGGCGGAAGTACAGAGTAGCCTCTCAAGGCAATTCTCCAATCCAGGTGTCAAATGTCCGGACAACGTCAAGCGAGCCCGAAGTAACCTACAACAAATCTGCTGGCACGTTCCGAGCAAGCATAACAGTGCGACCCAACCCCAGCCCTCGCCAGATGGTGATATCGGTACCACGCGTACATAATTATGCCTTAGAGATACCATGGGCATAAGGGGAGGGGAACAACTACGGCACGCCCAGAATGCGGCTCAACCGCACTAAGGGGCTCCCTATTCTGCCGTTTCCTTTTTATAGACTTTCAGGACCCAACTATTCGGAAGGCCTGTCTGGCAATACACTCGCCGAACACACGATGCAACAGCCAGGGAGAGAACAAGCCGCGTCAAATGTCCAGGTGGTCTCTATAACGAGCTTAATACATGTTTTACTTAAAATCCCGCAGCTTGCCCCCGAAGGGGGACATGTTAAATAATCCCATCTCTTGCTTATCGCACTACTTGTATCATTTTGCTTTCATAGCAGCCCTTTTTTAATAAACAATACATAGCTATTATCTATTATTGTACTCATCTATTTTTTATATACAAATATGTTCAGTCGTGACATTCTGCAACCGTACACTTTGGTATGGCCAATACACCAGGGGGTTAAGCACCCCATAACATGGTGTGAGAAGACTGAACACTCTCATGAGTGCGGCACCACGAACTTATAGCACTATATGTATCGGCTCCGAATCATGTCTTTGGTCAATAGTTGGGTTTGCCCGGCTCCCATGTTTTGGTACCTTACGTTCCGCAATGTTGGCTAAGGTAACGCTGGGAGAACTACTGCGATTGTGCCCCAGTTGAGCTGGGTTAACACCTCAGTAGAGAAAGCTAAAACTGACCGTCATGATAGTGCGAGAGACCGGTCGCTGTTTGCGAGGTTTTTCGAGTCCTTAAGGACTTATGCCGCTTAGAGCAAGGAGCCGGACTTATCCGGCCTAGGCGTGCATAGCGCCCCGAACTCGGTCTTCCGAATACTAGGGGCTTCGCTGAAATTCAAAATTATAGAATTATATGGCTAAGTGAGAGTGATAAAGCATTATAAGTCCGATGGCCTGGTTCGTTGTGCTGAGCGCCTCCCTAGATGGACCCAAGAATGGGAACAAGAGCGCTCAGGTTTATCCCGAACACCCTAGCACTCGTGGCATGGGGGTAGAAGCCGACGACTTGCATCTCTCAGATTTGATAAACGGCCGCACAGAAGGTAATATTTTAAATTAACAAAGCGTTGCTTAACGCATATGAACAAAGTTTTCATCGTACAAGATAAAATATGTGAGTCTACTCAAAAATTACATCTTTGGAGCATTCGTCCGCTATAAGGCGGGCACCCTTCAGGACGCCCTTATAATACATCTCGGGCGTACGATACTCCTTGCCTGGCGGTGGCGCGTCTGTCAAAAGCTTATCACCGTCCAGCTTGCCCCAGTGCACTTTAGCACGGGCAAGGGCCCGACGGGCACCTTCGATACAGACGGAGCGCTTGATGACCTCAATCCATAGACACGCGTCCACCAGCTACCGCACCAGACCGAAGTAGCTCTCAGGCATGCTTCTCTAGGCCACAGCCGAACTATGAGGCCCTTCATGGCCTGTTCGGCCACCTTGTGGAGTTCGACCAGCTGCTTCAGCTGGTCGCTCAGGGGAACCGGATGTCCGACCTCAACATATTGAGACCAGAACACCTTTTCTGTCGAGCTCCCCTCTTCGGCTCGGTAGAATGCGGCAGCATCAGACACACTACAGGGTAGATCAGCGAACGCTCCTAGAGAGCTCCGAATTCGGGTAAGTAACAGATAATTTACTTTTATATTCTTGCTTTGCATAAAGAATGCCTTACCCACCGCTATCTTCTTCATCTCCTCGATCTCCTGAAGGGCCTTCTGGGCTTCGGCCTTAGCGGTCTTGGCACTCTCAAGAGCCAAGACGAGCTCGGACTCTCGAGTCTTCGAGTCACACTCCAAATCTCGTGTTTTTCCACGAGAGCCTGGAGCTCTTGCCGCACCTCCGCCACCCGCGCCTCCTGCTTCTCTACCTCGGTGCACTCCAGGGCCGCACTGCTTTCGTCCTTGGAGACCGCCTCCTTCAGGGTCGCCACCTCGGCTGTGCCCCTACAACATTTACGTTGGTCCTTGTATTTCTATATACATTTACATGCGGTATTACATACCCTCCTTGTCGTCGAGCTGCTTCTTGGCACGGCCGAGCTCATTCTCGGACCGCTCGAGGCCTGCGTATATCTTTTTAGATCCTCAGCTCGGCTTTTCTTTCCGAACGCCGAACTGATCATTAGGGGCTTCTGTCTATGCGGTAACATTTTTATATGTTTTTGAACATATACCTCAAAGCCTGTTAACAGACTTGTACAGGCTTCTGTCAGCCCGCTCTTGGAGGACTGAACCTTCTCAATCACCGCACTCATAACAGTGCGGTGTTCCTCGTCGATGGAGGCGCCGTTAAGAACCTCCAGCAAATTGTCTGGCGCCTCCGGATGGACGGAGGTCGCCGGCGTCGTAGGCTTGCCCTTCTTATGAAGGCGCCGCCTGTCGGACTCTGGAACCATTGATGGTTTTGGAGCAGTGTCCGGCCTAGGGCCGGGCTTGGATCCCTCCGGGGCTTTACCCCCTTTGTGCCTAGAGTCCGGGAGGTCGCATTGTGGCGCCTCCAGGACCACCTCCTCCTGGTTTAGTCCCTTTCGGGACTCCACCTCGGCGTCGTCCATAGGGAGAGGGGAGGAGGCCGTCGGAAGTGAAGCGCTATTCACATCCGACGAATCCAAGGAGCCGCTCGTCGAATCATCGAGCTGAGCCTTGGGCGGACTGCATGATCAAATTCAGCGTCAGGAAATGCCAAATAATGGAGGGGCGTCATAAGTTATTCGGATATCTGGACACTTACGATCTAGCCAGGGGCTTGACCCTGGGCGGCCATTCCTCCCCGCCGTCTTCGGCACCGGAGGCGTAGTCCGGCAGAAGGGTTTTCCCCTTCTTGGACCCACCGGCCTCCCCAGTTGGGGCGGCTTTTCTTTTCTTTCCTCCCCTCGTTGGAGGGGGAGAGGCTTCTTCTTCTTCCTCCTCCTTGTCTTCAGAGGCGGAGGGTGCTTCGGGGTTGTCGGGCGATGAACCCGACACCACCAGGCGCCGGGAGCTCTTGCGAGTCTCCATGGCCTTCTTCATGGCCTCCTTCTCCGGCACCACGTGAGGTGCCGGAACTAGCAGCCCTGTCAATTGGGCGTCCGCTGGGTCTTCTAGTAAGGGAGCCGGACAGTTCATCTGCCCGGATGTTTTCAGCCAGTCCTATTAAAGGAAAGGGAGGTTAGACCTCGCATAGATTCGGACTATGAAAGACAAGAGTCCCGTAAAGGGTAGAGCAGCTTACCTCGCTGGCCTGCGAGCTGAATCCGCGATCTTCGGTAGCGGATGCAGGTGCCTCAGCACCCTTAAACAGCACCTTCTAGGCATCTTTGCACATAGTGTCGAAAAGCTTGCTCAAGGTTTGGTGTTGTGCCGGATCAAACTCCCACAATTTGAAGGCCCGTTGTTGGCATGGGAGGATCCGGCGGATGAGCATGACCTGGACTACGTTGACAAGCTTGAGATTCTTGTTCACCAGCTTTCGGACGCAAGTTTGAAGTCCGGTCAGCTCCTCTGAATCCCCCCATGTTAGGCCCGTCTCTTTCCAGGAAGCGAGCCGTGTGGGGAAGCCAGATCAAAATTCGGGGGCCGCCGCCCATTTGGGATCGCGCGGCTCGGTGATGTAGAACCACCCCGATTGCCATCCCTTTATTGTTTCCACGAAGGAGCCCTCGAGCCATAGGATGTTGGCCATCCGGCCCACCATGGCGCCTCCGCACTCCGCTTGGCGGCCGCCCACTACCTTCGGCTTGACATTAAAAGTCTTCAGCCATAAGCCGAAGTGGGGCTGGATGCAGAGGAAGGCCTCGCATACGACGATAAACGCTGAGATCTTGAGGATGAAGTTTGGGGCCAGATCGTGAAGAGGAAAACCCAGTCCGCGGAGGAAATGGGGAAGAAAAACAACCCTCTCATGGGGCCTGGGGGTGGGGATGAGTTGCCCCTCATCTGGAAGCCGGTCCGCGATGTCGTCAGACAAGTATCCGACCTTCCTCAGCTTTTTGATTTGCCCCTCCATGACGGAGGAGGCCATCCATCTACCTCCCGGTCCGGACATGATTGGAGAAGGTTGAGGTGGGACGTGCGGGCTTGGGCGTTGGAGCTCGAGCATGCAGGGACGAATAAGCGAAGGAATAAGAAGGCGTAAATGGAAAGGGTAGATTCTTATCCCCTTATATGGGCGGCCGAAACTACGAGCCCCCACCGGCCTAATAAAACTCGCTTATCTCCCAAGCGCCGCGGTTAATGGCGCGGTTGGGTTACCCACGCCCGTATTGATGAGAATCCCGGAATAAGGGGACACGATCTCTTCTTTGACAAGACGTGCCAAGGAAACCGCCTCCCTAAACGCGCTGAGGTGGAACAGTAAAATGATTCGAATAAAAGCCTGCCGTGGCGTAATGTCACGCTGCGGAATACGTCAGCAGATTAGATTGGTGCAAATATTATTCTCTCTACGGTGGCATGTGGAACTTATTTTGCAGAGACGGACACTATCCTTGTGTTCAGTATCTTCTATGAAGTATTCGGAGGAGGAACCCGCCTTGCAAGGACGAACAACAATCATACCATAGGCTAGCTTCTAGGGTTTAGCCTCTCTGATCTCATGATAGATCCACTCTTTTACTACCCATATCATCAATATTAATCAAGCAGGAGTAGGGTTTTACCTCCATCGAGAGGGCCCGAACATGTGTAAAAACATCGTGTCCCTTGTCTCCTATTACCATCCGCCTAGACGCACAGTTCGGGACCCCCTACCCAAGATCTGCCAGTTTTGACACCGACAGTCGTCTACGGCTTCAACCCGTTGTCCCCGTTGGACATTCTACCTCTTCCTCTACAAGAGTGCACCAACATGAATGTGAGTGCACGAGCAAGCTACAGCAAGAAGATGCATGAAGATACAAGGAACATCATCCAGCACCAAGTACATCGACTAGCGAGCAAGCTCAACGTCAACAAGCAACCCATGATCTTTAACATAGGTGATCTCGTGTGGCTACACCTTCGCAAGGACCGCTTCCCCAATGAACGCAAGTCCAAACTTCTCCCTCGAGCCAATGGACCCTTCAAGGTGCTAGCACGCTACAACGACAACGCCTACAAGATTGAACTCCCACGAGACAAGTAAACCGTGAGCGACATCTTCAACGTCAAAGACCTCTCGCCTTTCCATGGTGATGAAGACTTTGATCCGAGGTCAGATCTTTCCCAAGGGTGGGGAGATGATGTGGAGCATCCTTCCATCATCCCCATGGACTCTACATCTACACATCCAACCCCACGAGGACCCATGACAAGAGCTAGAGCACGTGCTTTGGAAACCGAGGTGAACTCCTTCCTACTAGACTTGCATATGGACACAAATGGAACATGTCTACTACCTCACCAAAATATGCTATGCCTCCTTAGGTATGAAGAGGAACATCACCAAGAAGCTCAGGAGCATCACCAAGGAGAAGGAGAACCACCCCAAGGCCACGTGGACCAAGAACAAGGAGAACAGCAGCTGCATAGGAGGCTCCAGGGGACCCCATGCGCACGGGCCCCCTAGACCCCGTGTCCACGGGCTACACAGGAAACTGACGTTGGAACACCCCGTGCGCACGGGCCTGTACCGTGCCCACGGGACCCCCGCGGGCACGGGCCCAACTTACCCCGATGCGCACGGGCCTCCCAGGATGGCCGGCTGAGATTGCATCTTCGGCCTCCCTTCTTCTCCTTCGACCCCAAGGCTATATATTCCGTACCTAGGACCATGTTTAGGGTTAGCAAAGTATTAAATGAGATATTTGTGGGCTTTGCTCCATTACCTTCCCTCTTGGAGGATCAAGACCCCCTAGGGAAGAATCCTTGAGGATTTCAAGACCTCCATTGGGAGAACTTTGCCATTGTATCTTTCCTTTGATTGTGTTCATGACTTGTGGATCTTGTGTTGTTACTCTAGTGGATGTGTAATCGGGGACTATTGGAGTGATTGCTTCTTTGTGTTCTTGTTGTTCTTGTTGTTTCCCTCCTTTTTCCCCCTCTAAGTTTGAAAAGGTCCCTCCTAGGGTTCTACCCTACATCATCTAGCCTAGGAATAGGATGACGATAATGAATAGTAATATTATTAATGCCTCTACAATCAACACACATACGCGACGTACCACCCTTTTTAGGCACTAGTATAATAGGAACAACACAAGGACTAAGAGATTCGCGTATATAACCTTTGTCGAGCAACTCCTGTACTTGACACATAGTCTCCTTCGTCTCCTCTGGATTGGTACGGTATGGTGCACGGTTGGGTAGCGATGCACCGGGAATGAAGTCAATTTGATGCTCAATCCCTCGAATAGGTGGTAATCCCGGTGGCACGTCTTGTGGAAAGACGTCAGCGAACTCCTGCAAAATGTTAGTGACAGCAGGGGGCAAAGAGGAAGGCACGTCCTCCAATGAAAATAATGCCTCTTTGCAGACAAAAGCATAGCAAACAGATTTGCTAAAATCTAGCTCATCAATATTATTTTTCTCCTATTTTGCTTTATTAGCTCTATTAATATCATCTTCCAAAATGGAATCAGGAGTCATAGGAAGCAAAGTAATATTTTTATCCTTATGAACAAGAGTATACTGATTGTTTCTACCATGGTGTACAAATTTTTTATCAAATTGCCATGGTCTACCAAGTAATAAGGAACATGCTTGCATAGGTACCACATCACAATTAACATAATCAGCATATGTGGAGATACTAAAATGCACACGAACAGTACGTGTTACCTTAACCTTGCCGCTGTTGTTGAACCATTGGATGTAATAAGGATGTGGATGTGGTCTTTTGGTGAGAGATAGCTTCTCCACCATCTCCATTCTATCCAAGTTGTTGCAACTCCCTCCATCTATGATCACGCGAACAGAACGTTCCTTCACAACTCCCTTGGTATGGAACAAATTATGCCTCTGAATTTGCTCAGCTTGTGTAACCTGCACACTCAAAACACGTTGAGCAACTAAACATTCATACCTGTCAGCATCTTCAGGAGCCATGTATTGCGTCTCATGATCAGAATCGTCTCCACCATGTTCTTCACGTGTAATAAGAGCCAAAGTCTCCTCATCATAGTCACTAGCGGACTCATACCCACCATCCTCAGTAGCAATCATCACACGCTGAGATTTGCATTCTCTCGCAAAATGTCCTCTTCCCTTACAACGACGACAAATAATATCACTGGTGTGCCCTGTTGATGCCATGGAAGAAGACGAACTCTGTGCAGGCCCAATAGGTGTGCTCTTGGCAGATAATGGTGGTTGTGCCTGCTTCCTTGTATCACGGCTGGAGGTAACAACTAACGAAGTGTCGGTGCAGTAGAATGTGTGGAAGTAGAGGATGCACGTGGTGTCCATGATGAAGGTCGACCTGCAAAAAAGTTAGTCCATGCCAATGCCTGTTGATCCTGCACTTCACGTTCAGCTTTACAAGCAAGATGGAATAAACGAGCGATATTATTATAATCCTTATAATCTAGAATGGTATGAATCTCTCTATTTAATCCACCCATAAAACGTACAAGCATAGCTTCATTCTCCTCAACAATACCACATCTAATCAAGCCAGTTTGTAATTCCTGATAATATTCTTCTACATAATTTTTTCCTTGTCTTAAGCGCTGCAATTTTTGAAGTAATTCACGTTGATAATATGGTGGAACCCAACGAGTACGCATAGCAGTTTTCAAAGCAGCCCAAGTAGTTGGAATAGGATATAATCTACAATGTTCAGACCACCATACACATGCAAAACTAGTGAAAGCACAAACAACAGCAGCAACCCGTCTCTCCTCGGGATATTGTAAACATGTAAAACGTTGTTCAGTTTCTAACTCCCAAGTAAGATATATATCAGGAACATATCTACCCTCCAATGGTGGAATATTCAATTTCAGTTTAGGGACATGGTCATGATCTCGTACCTGAGGGGGAGCCCTAACATTGCCATTATTTGCATGTGGACGACCTGGTGGTTGTGGTGCTGGTGGTTGCACGTAGTTTTGATTTTGATCAACCTCATCCTCGTAATCTCCCGCATAATCATCCTCCTCCCCATCAGCAGTAGGAGCCACAGAATTATCAACAACAGCACCAACAGTTTGGCCAGGATGAAGAGGAACACGGCTCGCTCGATGGAGCGATGTGGAGGTAGTCGTTGTTGTTGTTATTGTTGCAGAGGTGCGGCAGGTGCAGCCGGTGGTGGAAGAGGCGCAAGCAGTTCATTAAATCTGTTATCGAGCTTTGTTTCGAATGTCTTCTCAAGGCCAGTGATCTTCTCCATGGCCTCTTCAAAATTGTTTAGCACATCTTGCACCTGTTCAGTCATCATTTGCTGAAACTTATCATGAAGCTCCTTGTTCGTTAAGTTCTCCCAGTCAATCTTGTCGGCTTGTGATCCTGGCATGGTTAGCAGCAATAGAAACACACAAGAATATGATCCTATAGACTACTAACAAGTGGTGGTGGTGGTGGGTGTCACAAATCCGTCAAGAAAAACTCAAATTCTTACCAATTCTTACCCAGCAGCAGGCGGTGATCGGCAACCGATGTAGTCAAAACTCTCAAAGCTTGGATAAAATGATTACTAGGGCGAGTCAAACGCACGATGTAGGTGTATGTGGAGCTGGGAAGGCTTATAATATGATAGCAAAAATGGTCAGCAATAATCAATTCAGATATGCAAAGTTGAATAAACGCTCAACGACGGTATTGTGCTGGTCCTAGGCTAGACCGTACTAGAGACGCGAGCCTAGAACACTAACAAAATCACGGCGCTACATCTAAACAAGGGAGGAGCACACTCTGACTTTTTTTTCACTTTTTTTGCATTTTTTTCTCTTTTTTTTTGCTCCGCAACAATTTTTTTTCGAAAAAGTCTACAAATGTCCTAAAAACAGCCTAGCCAGAATTTTCCAGACTTAGTTTTTTTTTGAAACTAGAACTATTTTTCTTCTGCGGATGGCTCGAAAGTTGGGGAGTCCTACTCTGTCATGACTCGGAGTACTGCGTGATCTGGAAATCGAGAACAAAGTAACGATTACTAGACTCGGACTAGGACTGGTGGTGGAGATGAATCTGGTGGAAACTCGGAATGCTGGCGGATATATGCAGGGCGGTGGAACACGGACTGGTGGCGAATCTGTGATGGAGGTGGACTCGGATTAGCGTGATGGCGGTGGATATGTGGTATATGGGAGCGGCGATGACGATGGTGGTATATGGCAGCGGTGATGACGATGGTGCGGCGGCGGCGTGACAACTTGTGAGGAGAACTCGAAACTCTAAAGGACTAGACTCTAGGACCAGCAACTTGACACGACGATGCAACCGCAAATTCAACAAAGCAAATACCAAAAACATTATGCAAAGGCTCAGATTGGTTCGGATAAGATGAACTAATTCTAATTTTTTTGGCCTTTTCGTGGACTATAGGTATGAAGAACAGACTCGATCTAAACTACCAAAAACTGTAAAATCTCACCGAGCAACATGGACATCTGATACCACTTGATAGGGGCAAAGGTGTCCCGATGTTTCAATGAGATAGCAATCATTTTCGGTGGGAGTCGACTTTGACAATCCGACTATGAACGTGCGAAGACGTCGCGCCTTAGCAATCGCTAAACCAACTTCCGAGGGGTTATTGACCACGCCGGAGCACGATCAACCTGACCACGAGGGTCTACTTTCTACGAGCAAACGAAGAACAAGCAAGAAACTGAGATTGCAATCTGGATATTGCGAATAAAAGAGGAAAGCTTTATTAATGAAGGTGAGGTTCTGTGACGCCTTGGTCTAGTCGTTGAACACAAACGAAGTACGCGAAGTTGCAGCTATGGCGAACTATTAATCTAAACAAAACTCAAAGTCTAAACGACGCCCTAAGGGCTGTATATATGGAGGAAGAGGGGGGAATTTCGTGGCCCTTGGAGGAGGGGTCCGAAACCAACCCTAACTCTTGTTTCCCCACACATACGGACTCAAAAAACAGCCTATACTTAAGTATTTCAAAAATACATGGGCCTGGCCCAATAATAAAGTGACACAACACCTAGAATACCCTCTAGACGAAATTTATGAAGTGGCATCTTGTATATTTTGTCCAAGGCTTCATGCACTCCTTATAGTGGCTTCAAAGTCCTGAAATCATCACTTGTAACTCCGTTCTTGATCCCCTTGCGCATGCCATCAACTCCATGCGTGTTCTTGCTCCAATGTTCATCCTTCTCCAAGCTAGGCCATTCATTTGTAAGCAAAACAAATGTATACAATTTAGGCAGCATCATACTCTCAATTACATTAGAATCATTACCGAGAAGCAAAGTACCTGCTAATTTAATTGGCGTGCGCGAGCTCTAGTAATTGGTCCAGTATATGTAACAGTAGGGGCTGTGGGTGTAACAATGGTACCGATGTCCTCATCACCCATGTACTCGTTTCACCCCTCTTTTACGCCTTCAAAGGCTTAGACTATAAATAGACCTTCCCCTCGTCCTTTCTAGGGTTAGCTTTGTGATAGCTCATCTTGAGATAGAGCATAGCTCATCCGTACCGGATCTACTCCACGCGAGGGACCATGCCTCTTCGGAGAAGAACCATTCGGATTCAAGGCCTCCATCCAGAGAAGACAATCAAGACCTCCTCACGGAGAAGAATGGTTACTCTTGTATCTTTCCTTTGTTGATTTTGAATCTTGTGCTACCTTATGCTTTCCGTGATCTAGCCCTTGTGTGATCGATTACTTGTCGATTGAGTGTTTCTCTTGTTTCTCCTCGTGATTTCCCTTGTGTTCTTCTGCGCGTTCTTCATGTTCTCCATAGCATCCACTCCAAACGTGAAAGATCAACCCCATAGGGTCCCGCCCTACATCATGGTATATGAACTCAGATTGGTGGTGGTATATGGACTCGAATCGGTGATAGTATATGGACTCGGATTGGTGGTGGTATATGGACTCGGATCGGTGGTGGCATATGGACTCGGATTGGTTGTGGTATGTGGACTCTGATCGGTGGTGGTATATTGACTCAGAGAAGTAGCGGATAAGCGGTGGTGGTATATGGCAGGGCGATGATGATGGTGCGACGGCGGCGTGACGTCTTGTGAACAGAACTCGAAACTCGAAGAACTAGACCTAAGACCAGCAACTTGACACGACGAAGCAATCACAAATTCAACAATGCAAATACAGAAAAGATTATGCAATGGCTCAAACTGGTTCGGATATGATGAACTAACCCTAATTTTTTTGTGGCTTTTTCATGGACTATAGGTATGAAGAACAAACTCGATCTAAACTACGAAAAACTGTAAAGTCTCACCAAGCAACCTGGAAATCTGATACCACTTGATAGAGGCAAAGGTGTCCCGTCTTTCGATGAGATGGTGGCTATCGTTTTGGTGGAAGTCGACTTTGACGATCCGACTACGAACGTGCGAGGACGTCGCGCCTTAGCAATCGCTAAACCAACTCTGAGAGGTTATTGACCACGCTGGAGCACGATCAACCTGACCACGAAGGTCTATTTCCTGCAAGCAAACGAAGAACAAGCAAGAAACTAAGATTGCAATCTGGATATTGCGAATAATAGAGGAAAGCTTTATTAATGAAGGTGGGGTTCTGTGACGCCTTTGTCTGGTCGTTAAACACAAACAAAGTACGCAAAGTTGCAGCTATGGCGAACTTTTAATCTAAACAAAACCCAAAGTCTAAACGACGCCATAAGGGCTGTATATATGGAGGAAGAGGGAGGAAATTTCGTGGCCCTTGAGGAAGGGGGCCGAAATCAACCCTATCTCTTGTTTCCCCACACATATGGGCTCTAAAAACAACCTATACTCAAGGGCCTGGCCCAATAATAAGGTGACGCGACACCTAGAATAGCCTCTGGACGAAAGTTATGAAGTAGCATCTTATATATTTCGTCCAAGGCTTCATGCACTCATTATGGTGGCTTCAACGTCCTGAAATCATCACGTGTAACTCCGTTCTTGTTCCCCTAGCGCATGCCATCATCTCCATGCTTGTTCTTGCTCCAATGTTCATCCTTCTCCAAGCTAGGCTCTTCATTTGTAAGCAAAAACAAATGTATCCAATTTAGGCAGCTTCATATTCTCATGAACATTAGAATCTTTACAAAGAAACGAAAGTACCTGGTAATTTAGTTGGCGTGCGCAAGCACTAGTAATTGGTCCAGTATGTATAGCAGCAGGGGCTGTGGGTGTAACAATGGTATTGATGTCCTCATCACAACCCTAACATCTGGCCATAGGCCCGGACATCCGGCTCAGCCGCCGAACGTCCGGCACCTTCCTGTTGATAGCCTGCTAGTGCACATGGTTTAGTTGTAGCCTTTTGGAACTAAGAGTATTGATCCCACAGGGAGCATAGGAATCATTCTTTAGCCCTTTGCAAAGTACAAATGATGTACCTATAAATTGTAAGCGATCTAGAACAGTATTAAGAATAAGGTTGCAAGTGTAAATGTGAATAAATAAGCTAAATTAAATTACAAGTAAAATGACTAGACTTGAAACAAATGATTGAAATAGTTCCCAGGTGTCCGGAATCCCCACTAGTGTGCATCTACGACGGTGCCTAAAGACAAAGCTATTTCGAATTCCTAATCCACTTTACATGTTTCTATTTGTGGGCAGAGCCGGCACATGTACGTTTATAATCGTGGTAGCTCTGTATCCCATATACCAAAACTGTTCTTCCCCACTCCGGTTATCATACGGTGATTAAGGGGAAATAGTTCCCCATGGACGCAGCCAAAGTGGTCTCTGTTCTACCCCTTGTTGCAACTATCCACTAGAAAGGGAAAGGGGCCCTGTCACATCACCCAACTCCGCAACCACATAGTTAGCCAACAGTAATAACCTTTTGTACAAAATTGGCATACATTGCATGGTCGACTTCACCCAATGTCAAGAAGATTATCAACATAAACATGCAAAGATGATATTAAATCCTAATAGCAAACATCCTATTACACCCTAGGGTTCATCCATACCACGGGAACAAAGGGTCTACTCACACAAGGGAATGACAATCATCACAGTAACGGTAAATGAATACATGGATGAATAGATCAACCGATACACCGAAGGATCCACTAGGGTTCTTAGTATTAAATATGATAAGGATGTGGATGATGCTGATGATGATGATGACAATGACGGTGATGATGATTGATACGTCTCCAATGTATCTATAATTTTTTATTGTTTCATGTTGTTATATTATCAATCTTGAATGTCTTATATTCATTTATGTCATGGGAAACCACGGCCACCTATGGGCCATCATCCCCTTGTGGTTTGGCAGGGGGGATGAGCACATTGCACAAAGAGCGGAGAACGTAGCACAACACGTCAGAGATCACACGGGCAATTTTAGCCAGGTTCGGGCCGCTGTGAGTCGTAAAACCCTACTCCTGCTTTGGTGGATTAATGGGAGGGCCGTAGTGGAGACGTAGCACTCTAGCCCGGTAGGGTTACGTCAGGACGAGAGCAGCTACACGTGTATGAGTATACAAGGGTCCGAATCCTTTCTATGCTTGCCATGGTGATGCGGAGCATCCCACGTTCATCCCCATGTACACTCCCACTACTCTCCAAGCCCCAAGTGGACATATGACGAGACCTCGAACAAACGCCATTGGACACAAGGTGAACTCGCTCCTCTCCGAACCTTCACTTCCCACATGTGAGACATGGTTAATACCTCAAATATATGTGCTATGCATGACCATAAACAAGGAGGAAGACCATGGACAAGACGGCGAGGACACCAAGTACAAGGACCAAGAGAAGAAGCTGCCCGAAGCTACAGCGGCCAGACGTCCGACAAGGACCGGACGTCCGATGACTCCCAGGCTCCGGATGACCGACCAAGGCTGGACGTCCGACGACCATCAGCCACCGGATGACCGACAACATCCAGAAATCCGACAAATCCACACCCGAGCCAAATCGCCGGATGTCCGACAAGTACCGGACGACCGAACCCTCGAGAGCCACCGGACGTCCGGTACCCGTCGGACGACCGGCGCCTGTGCGCTGCCATGTGTTGGGCCGCTGCCCATGTACCCCTTCACTTACCCCTTCGTGGACCTAGACTATATATACTCCTCCACCTCCTCCTAGTTAGGTTTAGCATTGGTTTAGCTCATATTTTGTGTGAGAGCCTTGCTCATCCACCTGGTTACTTCTCCTCGGAGCTCACGACCTCTTCGGAGAAGATCCCCCAAGCGGATTCAAGACCCCTTTCTAAGGAAGACTATTAAGACCTCCGTACGGAGAAGAACGGTTCCTTTGTATCCTTACCTTTGTTGATTGTGGATTATATGTTACTCTATGTTGTCGGTGATCTAGCACTCGTGTGATTGATTCCTTGTTGGTTTAGTGATTCTCTCTCTCTCGTTTTCCCCGTGTTCCCCTTTGTGCTTCCGTGTGTTCTTCGTGATTCCCCGTAGGATCCACTCCAAACGTGAAAGATCGTCCACTTAGGGTTCCACTCTACATCATCTTGGATTAGAGCCAACTTGTCTCATGATATCATCTTGGTATCATGAGCCACGTTGATCATGTTTTGGAGCCCCTACCCCGTGTTTTCTAGCTTGATTTTGATGTTTTCGTCCTAAATCCGAAAATTCCCCACCAAAAATAGCCCCAATTTTTTTTGTGATTTGTTGGTTTGATGATGTTTTGTTGATTTTGATCCATGGATTTGCTTGGTTTCAAGTGGATCTAGCATTTCCCCAAGTTTCCCCATCTTTCATCCACGAAATCTCGTCAATTTTAACCCCGAAATCTCCATTTTCCGCCCAAAATCGCGCCCCCGAACTCGCATCTGGCGTTGACCCAAACCCACCGGACGACCGCCACTTTACCGGACGTCCGGAGCCGCAGGAACCACCGGACGACCGCTACTTACCGGACGTCCGGAACCCCGATCCCGAGCTGAAACAGCGGATTTTCAACCTGACCGGACGTCCGGCCACCGGACATCCATCCATTAGCGGACGTCCGCTACCTGTAGATATTGACTTCAGCTGATTCTTATTTCGGCCATAACTAATTCATCCGAACTCCGATTTTGACGTTCTTTAACTCGTTTTGAAGCTCTTAACATTCCCCTTCCCACAAAAATACCACCAACATCATTTGACTCCATCAAATTTTGTGTGGCATCTTTGCCTAGGGCTTCCACCACATCATCCACATAGCCACCACTGACTTCCGCAACCTAACCAATTTTGTTCCCCACTGTATATGTGGTTGCTTGAGTAGTGATTCGAGTCTCCTAAGGTGTCTTGGCTACATAGGGACAATTGCTTCTTCATCAACCACCACCACCACTTCCGCATAGGCATGCCCACCATACATTTCCACCCCCAACTTAACCCAATTTTGTTTGAGCTTTTTGAGTTGTGGCTTGTGTCTCCTAAGGTGTTTTGGCTACTTAGGGACGGCAACTTCAACATTGACTCGCATAACCCATCATCCCATTTCCTCATTGCCTAGTGCAAAACCACCAACGCATTCCCGCTACCACCATTTGACTTTTGTCATTTGAGATTTTGAGTTCGCGGTTTTTCCGTTTCCTAAGGTGTTTTGGCTAGTTAGGGACGAGTCTCCATCATCTTGGTATCTACATCAAGAACACCGCCACTCATCATCGCAAAGGACGGTAACCTCGACGACACCATTGTATATTCCTTGCAATTGCATTGTTAACCCCTAGCCCATTTTGCGTAACTTGCCTATCGAGACTAGCCATTTGAGTATTGCCGGCAACGTTACTTGTGCACATTAGTGATCATACTTCCCATAACATACATACCATATCATCGTGGTGCATATATTGGTATCACATCTTGTGTCACAAGTTTGTTCCCGCATATACACAATTGCTATCTTGGTTTGTGCATTGTGCAAAAGTGGCCATAGAAAAAAAAGAAATAAAGCTTTTAAGCAAAAGAAAGAGAGCAAAGAAGCTTGTAAGCAAGTGCCATAGCATCATACCACATTGCACGTAAGATTGTCATATCCGATCATCTTGGATCATCTTGAGAGAAACACCGGGAACCATACATACATAGCATACTTGGAATAGAAAGTTTATCCATTTTGCATCTTATAGGTTGTGCACAAGTGTCGTATCCGCCTATTGAGAAATCGTGCTAGCGTCTCTCTTGAGTTGTGCAACACGAGCGTTTTCCGTGGATTCCACATTTTGTGCTCATTCCTTTGGTTGCACGACCCCATTTATCTATCCGTGTGTGTGTTTCCGTGTGCCTTCATTGCTATTGGTCCATTTGTTTCACTTGCAAATTTTTGAATCTCTTTCAACATTATTGACTCTTGCTAACATTTTGCATTAAAGTTTTGTGCCACTATCCTCACCGAGCTCCACCAAAAGCTTTACTTGTGTAGGTGTGAGAACCGACAAGGATTGGTACCAATAGTGCTATTTCATTGTCCGCATTTGAGTGAACTTGATTCATTGTCAACTTCGGTCAAGGTACATTGGTATAAGTTCTTCTCTTTCTCCCACTCATATTTGCTTGAGTCTTGTGATGGATAGGCAAGGCATTTCCTCTCCGGTCCTCGACAACAATGACGGCGTGAACAACTACATCACCAAAGCATCTATCTTCGATCTACAATGACAAGTGCACGGAGCACAATCAAGATTGCGAGAGCACATCGAGAAGAAGCTTGCAGCACATAAAGAGGAGCAAGATGCAAGGATGGAGGAGATTAGAGCCTTGATCAAGTCTACTTCCCCTTCATCATCTTCAAGGCGGCGACATTCAAGCCACAAGTCTTCGGAGCGCAAACAAGATGCAAGCGCAAGTTGTCCAAGTCAACATCTACATGGCGACCACGATCACGTTCGTGATCAACATCGTCATGAAGGGCAAGTCACCTCCAAGCATCATGTGCATGACGACGACGAATGCCAACGAGCTCAAGCACGACAATGACATCATCATCATGAAGATGCTCCACAAGCGCAAGTGCACAAGTCCCAACAAGCCCTACTTCACGCCAAGTCCAAGCTTCATAAGCACAAGAGAAGACCGCGAGATGACCACCTCCAAGAAGGCGCTACAGCTACAACAATAACTTCGGCATCTTCGCCAAGTGCTATCAAGGCATCTTCGCCTTTGGACGTACGGTATCTTTGCCTACTTCCCACGTGTACGCCTGCATCGACTTCATCAAGTCCAAGGCGACCAACTACAAGCGAGGGCGACACTTCCATCTTCGGAAGCCCCTCAAGGAAGATGGCCGAGCATGGGAAATTCCCTTCGGTCATGGAGATGAGCTATGAGTTGCCACATCATATGGGCCTCCAACAACAAGACGGTGACAAGACGGTCGAGCAAGGGCCATCCCCTTCGACCACGGCGACGAGCGTGAACCTCTTCAACACCATGAAGACGGCGCCCACATTGGACTCCTCCTCCGAGTCAAGCTACGCGACCGCGCATGGAGACATTTGCACCTACATCTCTCCGACACCCACATATGTCGAGATGCCCCAAGTGCCATGTGAGGAGAGCCACCACCACATGAGTGACATGAGTGACTCCACCATACGTGACATTGAGAGCATTTCCTATGAGAGGATGAGTGTGATTACCACTAGCCCCACACATGAGAGCATGCCACACATCCTATGTGAGGTTGAGCGCCATTTGAGTGACTCCACCAACCATATGAGTGAGAGCATCCTTGAGGGAGTGAGTGAGCCACAACACTTAGCGAGTGAGATAGTTGAGACGGCATGTGAGGCCACTATGATTTCTAACGACTTAACCTCTACTCCTAGTGTGTTTTCTTCTTTGGTGCTAGGTCTCCTACATGACGACATGCCTACCCTTGATGAGTCCATCCCTCCAATGGGAAAACCGATGGCCATGGTGGATAATGATGCACCCCCCACATGGTTCCATCAAGATGAAGATGACAACGAGTGGATTTTCAACACCTCACCTACAACACATGAGCGACGCTCCAAAGGTAACATAGGTGATGGTGCTTCTCTTGTCCCACTAGTGGACTCTCTTGACATCGATTGCTCCCATGATGTTGACCCACCTATTCCCATGCTTCATGCTAGTGAGACTTCTTCATGCCTTGACTTACCTATTTATGATGAATATGATGATGAGCATGTTGAGTTGCCTAGTTGTGATGCTCTGCTCCATAGGATATCATGTGAAAATTCTTTTGGTCACATCATGTTTGACAATCCTTTGAACTTGTCATATGCTATGAGTGAGATCTCCCATATTGTATCTTTACAATCTCAACATAGTAACTATGCATGCCCCATTAAAATAAATCCTATTTGCACTTATGGCATAGATGACGAGATGATGGTCATTGGCTTTTGCTTTTCTTGTGATGATATTGCCATGCTTCCTTTACATGATTTGCGCAATTCATCTACTATGCCATGCCATGATCACATTTTTTCGAATATGCATTGTTTTGGATGTTGTCAATATTCTCCAAGTGATGTTGCTACTAATGCTCATGAGGAGACCCCCATAGTTTCCTCATACATATTAGGAGATTTTGATGCATTCCATACTTTGCATGATTCCCATAATAGTGTACACCATACGCATTCCATGAATAACAATGCTCTAGATATTTCTCATGATGCATTACATCCTTTGAGTCTCCATTATGCCATGCATAATAACAAACCTATCATGATGGATGACATGTTTCTATATCACGCATATCATTTATTCAAGCATTGGATATTTTGTGCTAACCGACACATGCACGTGCGCATCATGATGGATGATCTGTACATATACCATGCACACACAATCTTTCCTTTGTCTTTGTTTTGTGTAGGTACTCACGTATACTCGTCAACCTCTCAATCCCAAGAGTTGACGCAACGATGCTTTGGGATCCCATGGACTATCCTTACCACCGTTCTATTCGCGCAACGGCTACGCGTTTCTATTCTACTTGGCTCTCACACGGCTATGGGCTATTTACCACTTGTCACCTTATGCTCATTTTCCCGTGTTCACTTTGCATGTTATACTTGCTTCTATGCATTTGCCATGCAATTGTGACCCTTGCTTACATCTACCCATGATTCACCATTATGATACTTCTATGTGTATTTGCATGCTTGGTGGAGATCCTTGTTGCTATTGCCATGTTTATCATGTGCCTCATACTATTGTTGATTCTTGTGTTGGGAGAGTGATGATGTTACATTGCTATTTACATAGGACTTCTTTCCAACACCATGAACCTAGTTTCCTCATATCTTGCTTTCATGCTTGTGCTATGACATGTGAATTATTCATGCCCACTATTTGCACACATGACATGCTTGCCATGATTCCTTCTAGTATGTTGCATCTTCGCACTACTAGCATGCTTGACTTGATCGCTATGATTGCTTGCTATGTTACATCACCCATGTTCCAATATCAATTGCTTTCTTGGGTTGATGACATATATGTTCATGCCTCTCACTTGATTTGTCATGATCATTGCCTCTTGTCTCCATTAGTTGCATCTCTCATATCACCTTGTATTGAGTGCCAACTTGCTATGCTTATTGATCTTGGAGACTTGGACACTTTACCTGTGATGCATGATTTTTTGATTGAGCCTCTTGTATTTGGTTGTTCTTACATCATAAGCCTTCATACTATGAAATGCTCCCTTGTCAATTCTTATGATGAGCATGATGCATACACTTGTTGGGTATCTTACCACACAAATGATAGGTTTTGCACTTCGATAACCTCATTTGTTTTTCCAAGTGTTTGTCATGCTCTTTCATTTTGAAGGATTTACAAGGCGGTACCACCACGAGACATGTTGGTTATGTGAAGGCATACAAGATGTGCGACTCCATCATCCTTGAGAAACTCCTAAAGGTGACCTCCTTCTCTTTGAGCCATCCTCAAATACGCATATTGGATGGGTCACTCTTTAATTGTTGTTTCCTTCTTGTTGTCTACATGATACATCTCGTGAACGGAGGAGCGACATTGGAGATTGGCTACATGGTCCTTCACATTGAGGAGCGCTCGCACTTATTGGATGCACCTTCGGAACTCCACTCATGCCTCGACATCGAGCTTTGGTACACCAACACCTCCACATTTGTTGATTGTGCTCATACATGTCATGCTCGATGGACATATCATAGTCACCACAAGTTTTCACCCCATGCATGGACTGACTCACATTATGCTTGTCTTGTTGCATCTATTTCCATGTCATCCATGATATATGAGCTTGTGCACTTCCTTAGCAAATTTTTTGTGATCTACCTTGGTGGCATATTCATACATCATTATCATATTGTCCACCATCAATTGCATGATAGCTTGCACATATTGAGCATCCATTGCCATATTCATGCTATTGATAAACCGTCTCACTATGACATCATTTTGCTCCGTGGTTGCATCGATCATATTTACAACACATTTGTGTGCACAATGATTGCATTTCCTCCCATGAATGCTTTACATCTCATTCTAGATCATCTTGATAAGCTTCATGCACTTTGTCATGACCAATCTTGCCGCACAGACTCATTCTTGCATGATGGACACTTTGTGTGCGCTAACCACTGTATTTCCGATTGTTGCTTGTGTTTGCTCTTTTTGCATGTCTATCACTCCGACGACACCTTGGACTACTCGGATGGCGCCATGTCTTCAACTTCGTCCAACTACAAGTACGTCTATGACAACCGTTTCCATGGTGATGAGGATCACGATCCGAGGTCGGATCTTTCCCAAGGGGGGGGGGGAGATGATGCGGCGCATCCCACGTTCATCCCCATGTACACTACCACTACTCTCCAAGCCCCAAGTGGACATATGAAGAGACCTCGAACAAATGCCATTGGACACAAGGTAAACTCGCTCCTCTCCGAACCTTCACTTCCCACATGTGAGACGTGGTTACTACCTCAAATATATATGCTATGCATGACCAGGAACAAGGAGGAAGACCATGGACAAGACGGCGAGGACACCAAGTACAAGGACCCAGAGAACAAGCTGCCCGAAGCTACAGCGGCCGGACGTCCGACCAGGACCGGACGTCCGACGACTCCCAGGCTCCGGATGACCGACCAAGGCCGGACGTCTGACGACCATCAACCACCGGACGACCGACAACGTCCGGAAATCCGACAAATCCACACCCGAGCCAAATCGCTGGACGACCGACAAGTACCGGACGACCGGACCCTCGCGAACCACCGGACGTCCGGTACCCGTCGGACGACCGGCGCCTATGCGCTGCCATGTGTTGGGCCGCAGCCCATGTACCCCTTCACTTACCCCTTCGTGGCCCTAGACTATATATACTCCTCCACCTCCTCCTAGTTAGGTTTAGCATTGGTTTAGCTCATATTTTGTGTGAGAGCCTTGCTCATCCACTTGGTTACTTCTCCTTGGAGCTCACGACCTCTTCGGAGAAGATCCCACAAGCGGATTCAAGACCCCTTTCTAGGGAAGACTATCAAGACCTCCGTACGGAGAAGAATGGTTCCTTTGTATCCTTACCTTTGTTGATTGTGGATCATATGTTACTCTATGTTGTCGGTGATCTAGCACTCGTGTGATTGATTCCTTGTTGGTTTAGTGATTCTCTCTCTCTCGTTTTTCCCGTGTTCCCCTTTGTGCTTCCGTGTGTTATTCGTGATTCCCCATAGGATCCACTCCAAACGTGAAAGATCGTCCACTTAGGGTTCCACCCTACATCACATGGCCCTCCTTTTATAAATCAAGTGGTCACCAGACTAGCAAATCAGTCATTGTGCACTGATTAGATAGCAAACAGTGCTATCATACCTAACTCTGCAATAGGCCAGAGCGCATTAAATGCGCCGCTTAGTGTCACATCAGGATATGCCCGACAAGCCTTGCTGGGCAGTTCGACTAGCTTCTCTCCTGCCTGCATGACACGTCTTTGGACGGGTGTGATTTGGAGGTGATTCCCATAGGAAATGGCTGCCATGTGGCAAAAAACAGCCACTTAGTCACTTGGGGGCTTGACACTGCACCGATCGATGACTTGCGTCGCTGTGAGGTGGAGCGGTGAAGCCTTGGCGGGGTAGTTTGCCTTCGTGGGGCCCCGTAGGCCTGCCGGGATGGTCTTGAGGCTCGTCTTCGGGGTAACCTTGACCTCGCTAGGCTCGCCTGCCCAGCAAGGGAGGTTTTCCCTTGGTGGCATCTTGCTTCCTTTAGCTTGACTTGGTCTTATTGAGCCGCTCTCTGACTCCTCAAAGAGCTGATCTCTTTTGCTTGGTCTGGTCTTGGATGTTGCAGTCTTGCTCTTAGGCCTATGCACAGTCTGGGCAACCGACCCAGGGTTTGTTGCACCAACAGGAGCCCCCGGGCCTGGCCCAAACGCGCTGCCGGGCATCATCGGGGTAGGCCCTATCCAGTGCACATGCAAGAGGGTAGAAGTTGCTTGTCCTTTGAGATCTTCTTTGCTTCTTCATTAACCTGAGCCCATGTCAGTTCCTGGTTCTCCCACGCATCGCGTAACGCCACTGTAGTGGGAGAGATAATGGGCCATGATTCGTGGGGTACCCACGTCCCACGTTCACGGGGCGGTAACTGCCACCCCATTATCTTTCCTGCTTCAAGCGTCTCCACCACATGTATTGCATGCATTGTGCAAAGTTGGTGGCATATGCGGAAGGCTCAGGAATGAGCACCTTCTCAGAAAGCCAAGCATCGCGGATTGGTGTAGGGGGTCGGCCTTGGTTCTTCGAGCCATTAATGGCGAAAGGGAGCCGCACTGGTCAAATGGGGCGGCCACATTCATGGAAAAACCTAGCCCCTCACCCCTCTCGCCTATAAAAGGGAAAATGGGGCGCGGCGTTTCTCCACACACTCTTATCCTTCTATTCCTACAACGGTCCTTGCCCACCATGGTGAGAGGTCAGGGGCACGGTACTGCTCCAGGGGCGGCGACAAGAACTTCTGCTTGACAGCGTCTCCCTGCCCCCACTGAGGATGGGGCGGGGGGCAGAGCCCACAGTAAGAGGAGGTGGGAGGGGGCGAGGTCATGGTCGTCGTGGTGCCTGGGGCGGAGGAGGACGGGGCGGCACTCTGATCGCGCCCTCACCGGCCACCCCTCCCTCGATTGAAAGCCACGTTGGAGACCAACCTCTGTAGTTTATCATCAGACTCCGCATGGCCGCCTCCGTCGCCCTACTCTGTTCGCGAGGGTGACGGAGCTCAAATAACCGCGCGCATTGAAGCTGCAAACGAGGGGTTGCGGGAATGGGGGCATGCGGGTGGATGTGTATTTTCTTGCCCCTCATGTCGTGTTCTTCTGATGCGGCTGGAAGAACTTTTCTCGCGCCAACAGCTTGTCGGAGCGGCACGTCCTCCATTTTAAATTAATGGAGGATGATCTGCTCCCCGTCAAGGTCTTTGGGTGCTCAGGTGCTCGCTTTGGGTGCTGCGTGGAGAGCTCGACCAATGATGAAAGCTCCTCCTCGAGCGATAGTGATGAGGAGGACACTGACGGTGATGACGGCGGCGCCGACCGGGAGGACGATGACTCTGCCTCCGGCTGAACACCAGCCGCACTGTCACCGTCAGGCGGCAGCACCATCATCTGCGCCTGCGGCCCTTTCCTGGCAAGGCGATTTGTCGGGGAGTTGGATGCAGGGGTGGGCGTGGTGCCCTTGTCTCCTCCAGCAGCCTTCCACCTGGGCCCCGACAGGCTTCCTTGCGGGCTGCAGCTTCGTTCGCCCTGCCGCATCCTGCTGGCACTGGTAGTGGTGGCCTGGGGGTCGTCCCCGCCGATCTCTTCACCAACACCATCGTCCGCGCCCTCCCGCCCTGGCCAGGCTCCTTGCCAAAGGGCCTGACGGGGTCAGGCTAGGCTTCTTCCTAGGCACTCCTTTTGCCCTCTTCGCCTCCCACCGTAGTGCCTAGGAGGAGAGGGACAAAAAAGGGCGTCACGAGGCACTTATCCTTTTTCAATCTAAAATATGTAGGCAATGGCCAAGCTTTAGCCTAGATTATGTAATCTTCTTTACCCATGTTTGCGTTCTATAAGATCTGTATTTGTTAAATCTGCATATTAATGAAAAAGACAAGCCTTGTCGGGTACTTGTGCATGTAACCGGTCTGTGCAGAGGTGAAGTGACTCTATACATTGAAGTAAAGAAGTTTTCCCTGGTAGGCTATCTTGCTGGTACCCTCAGTTTGTCGGCGTAGAGCTAGGCCTGCCGGCACAAATTGTAAAGAGGGACTAGCCCCCGCCAAACTTTTTTGCCAAAGGCCACTACAACCATCCAGACCGAAGAAACGTTCAGGTCAAAAGATCGGAGCACCTAAGTTTCGAAGATGGCGAGGTTTTCATATGCACAAGTCTCTACTTACAGAACACGTATGGGTAAGAAAGAACTTATCTGTTTGGCTTGCCGGGGATTGCGATGTAGACTTGTCTTCGCTTCTCCTCTTCAGGACTAAGCCCATAGTAGGAGCCTGCAGTTTAGTGCAGATGAAAATGATGCCACATGCGATCTTATCTACATGAACATGCTATACTCATGATATGCTGATGTATGCATGCAATTTGTCGGGCCTCCCAATGCTTCATTTATTTCTATGTTGCTCAATGTCTGTGCCTGGCTTTGTACAAAGGGTTACATGCAACATTGGCAAGGCCTGTAAAAAAGGGTGGCTGCCGAGTAGGGCCCGACATCCGCGCCTTATGGGTAGAACTTATGGAGATGCTCAATGTTCCATGAGTTTTCAACTGAATGCCATCTCCGGTCTCCAGACGGACGGCGCCAGGTGTGGTGACTCGTAGTACCCGGTAAGGGCCCTCCCACTTTGATGTCAACTTATTTGTACCCTTGGCGGACTGAACACGCATAACGACAAGGTGGCCTTTATCAAAACTCCAGGCATGAACCCTGCAGCTGTTATAGCGACGCAGGGCTCGCTAGTAGTGTGCAGCGCGCGTGGCAGCCCAGAGATGGTTCTCCTCGAGTAGCACAGCGTCGTCACGCCGGTGCTGTTCTTGCGCTACTTCATCGTAGGGAAGTACTCGAGGTGACCCATAAATGAGTTCCGTGCGGATAACTCCTTCTACCCCATAGACTAGGGAGAAGGGAGTATGCCTGGTAGCTCGATTTGGTGTCGTTCTAAGGGACCAAAGGACCACCGACTGCTCGTCGATCCATCACCGGCCACACTTCTGCATCTTATCAAATGTCCTTGTCTTGAGTCCTCGCAACACTTTAGCATTCACCCTCTCATCCTGCCCATTGCTCCTTTGATGTCTACTATGCAACTTTATTCTTGTAGACACATGTTGGGCCTCCAAGCGTAGAGTTTTGTAGGACAGTAGCAATTTTCCCTGAAGTGGATGACCTAAGGTTTATCAATTTGTGGGAGGCGTAGGATGAAGATAGTCTCTCTCAAGCAACCCTGCAATCAAATACAAGAAATCTCTTGTGTCCCCAACACACCCAATACAATAGTAAATTTTATAGGTGCACTAGTTCGGCGAAGAGATGGTGATAAAAGTGTAGTATGGATATTAGATATGAGTTTTTGTAGTGCAAACAATAAAAAATAGCAAGGTAGTAAATGATAAAACAGAGCACATACGGTATTGCAATAATGGAAAATGAGGCCTAGGGTGCATACTTTCACTAGTGCAATCTCTCAACAATGCTAACACAATTGGATCATATGATTATCCCTCAAAGTTCAATAAAGAATCACTCCCGAGTTCCTATTAGCGGAGAACAAAAGATAGAAATTGTTTGTAGGGTACGAAACCACCTCAAAGTTATTCTTTCTGATCAATCTATCCTAGAGTTCGTACTAAAATAACAGCAAGATATTCTTTTCGATCGATCTAATCAAGAGTTCATACTAAAATAACACCATATGATAAATATCAACCAACTCTAATGTCACCTAGATACCCCAATGTCACCGCGAGTACCCGTGAGTTAATTATATGATATGTATCAAACAATTTCAGATTCATAATACTCAATCCACACAAAGAACTAAAAGTTGACCCCAAAGTTTCTATCGGAGAAAAGATAATAAAAACGTGCATCAACCCCTACGCATAGATTACCCCCAAGTCACATTGGAAATCCGCAAGTTGAGTGCCATAACATATATCAAATGAATCAAAATAATACCCCCATTGTCACCACGGGTATTCATATGCAAGACATATATCATGTGTTCTCAGATCTGAACATTCAATCCGACAAGACAAAACTTCAAAAGGTAAAGACTCAATTGATCACAACAAAAATAGAGAGGGGAGAAACATCATATGATCCATATATGTTAACAAAGCCCATAATATATCAAGATCGTGACATCTCAAGATCACGAGAGAGAGAGAGAGAGATTAAACACATAGCTACTGGTACAAACCCTCAGCCCCGAGGGTGGACTACTCCCTCCTCATCATGGTGGCCATCGGGATGATGAAGATGGCCACTGGTGATGATCTCCCCCTCCGACAGGGTGCCGAAACGGGCTCCCAATTGGTTTTCAGTGGTTATAATGGCTTCTGGCGGTGGAACTTCTGATCTAGGGTCTCCCTGAGTGTTCTTGGGATTTTTTGGAATTTATAGGGCGAAGAGGGAGTGCGGGAGGCCACCGAGGTGGGCACAACCCAGCGGGGCGCACCTGTGGCCCGGGTGGGTTGTGCCCCCCTCGGGGCACCCCCCAGGTGCTTCTCTGGCCCATTGCTAGTCTTCTGCTCCATAAAAAATCCACAAAAAGTTTTGCGGTGTTTGGAGAACTTTCATTTCTGCACAAAAAACAACACCACGGTAGTTCTGCTAAAAACAGCGTTAGTCCGAGTTAGTTCCATGCAAATCATACCAAAACCATATAAAATTATTGTAAACAAGGCATTAATACTTCATAAATTATAGATACGTTGGAGACGTATCAGCATCCCAAACTTAATTTCTACTCGTCCTCGAGTAGGTAAATGACAAAAGAAATAATTTATGAAGTGTGAATGCTAGCAAAGTGCACAAGTTTGATCAATGACAATTTCAATCACTTTTCCTAGCATCATAACATCAATTCTTTCTTATAAAACTTCTCACGACCAAGTTGCAACCAATTCACATGTTAAGGTTCAAACAATGAATTCTCTTGAAACTCAACAACCTATATTCTTAGTCACCAAACAATTGCAATTCAACTAATTCAACAGAGTCTAAGTAAGATCTCCACATACTCAACTATCATATAGTCTTCTATGATTTCTAACACTCACCGCATGCACATGAGCAAAATGTTTCAACCGGACACATAGAAAGATAGGGGCTTATAATTTCTCCTCCCGACGTAATTACCTCAAGGGTGATGTCAATAATAATAACTCATGCTATCCATATCCAACTGGATATATGTGCCTAGTTCTTTCCTCACCACATGATGCTTGCCAAAAGAGAAAATAAAAAGGAATAGAGAGAAAGACTTTGACTCTTGCATGAAAGTAAATACATGAAAGTAAAAGATATGCCCTTCGCAGAGGGAAGCAGAGGTTGCCATGCGCTTATTTGTTTGTATGCTCAACCCCTTACTGCAAAAGAACATCAAGTTATATTGCCCCTTGTGATAGCAACCTTTATTATGCAGTCGGTCGCTTTTATTCTTCACCATCACAAGTTTGTACAACGTTCAATTTTCTCTTACACTAAATGATATAACACTTTTAGAAGCAATTTTTATTGCCTTATTGCACCGATGAAAACATACTTGAAGGATTTACTCAATCCATTTGTAGGTATGGCGGACTCTCGAAAATAACATTTGGGTTTAAGGGTTTTTGGATGCACAAGTAGTATCTCTACTTGGTGCGGAATATTTGGCTAGCAAAGATAGGGGCAAGCACCACATGTTGAAGGATATATGACAATTTAAATTCTATGTGAATATGAACAAACATAAATCATTACGTTTTCTTCCTTGTCCAACGTCAAAATTTTTGGCATATAATGTTTTGATGGGGGCTCACAATCACAAAATATTTCCAAGATAGTGTATTTGCATGTGAAAGTTCACTTCCTTCTACTAATCATTCATGAATTTCTTGTATGACCAATATTGTGATTGTCAAGCTCCAAAAGCTTTCACTTTCTAAACCCAATGTGAAACCACTACTAGGCATGATATGAACATGTAATTTCAACTTCGTGATATTCAATTCATTCAACAATTTATTCATAGGTTATAAGTGAAGCACAATAGTAAATGACAAGCTACTCCAAAAAGATATACGTGAAGATCAAGCGAGTAGTGATGTAAATGGGTATCTAATTGTGGATTCTCTCTTATTTATAAACTTTCATATCTAAGTAGTTTATTGAAACATCAAGCAAAACAAAACAAAATGACGTTCCAAGTATAGCACAACTCATGTGAAGAAGCAAAAACTTTGGCTCAACTAATACTAACCGATAATTGTTGAAGAAGAAAGGTGGGTTGCCTACCGGGGCATCCCCAAGCTTAGATGCTTGAGACTTCTTGGCATATTAGCTTGGGATGCCTTGGGCATCCCCAAGCTTGAGCTTTTGTGTCTTCTTAATTCCTTTTATATTACTGTTTCCCTAAATCTCAAAAACTTCATCCACACAAAACTCAACAAGAACTCGTGAGGTAAGTTAGTATAAATCAATGCAAAACCTTATCATTCTCTACTGTAGAAAATCACTAAAATTAATATTTGACATTGCATACTAAATGCCTCTGCGTATCTAATATTCATATCCTCAAATAGAATCATTAAAGCAGCAAACGTATGCAAACAATGCAACCATAACAACAATCTATCTAACAGAATAGTCTGTAAAAAATGCAAGATCCATCATACTTATGCTACTCCAAACATTATGAAAAAAATAGGACCACGTGATAAATTTATATATTAATCTTCTTCAAAAAGAATCAACTCAAAAGCATTCTTTTGTTAAAAATGAGAGTTATTTTCGTGAGCGCAAAAGTTTCTGTTTTTCAGCACGATCAAATCAACTATCACCCAACATGATCCCAAAGGCTTTACTTGGCACTTTATTGAAACAAAAGCAATAAAACATGATTACTAAAGTAGCATAATCATGTGAACACAAAAAAACAGTAGGAAAAAGTGCTGGGTTGTCTCCCAACAAGCGTTTTTCTTTAATGCCTTTTAGCTAGGCATGATGAGTTCAATCATGCTTGCATAAAAGATAAGAATTGAAACATAACAAGAGCATCATGAATTACATGGCAAGCAACATTTATGTCTAACCCACTTCCTATGCACAGGGATTTGTGAGCAAACAACATATGGGAACAAGAATCAACTAGCTTAGGAAGGCAAAACAAGCAAAACTTCAGGATTTTCAACACATAGAGAGATAACTTGATATTGTTGCAATATGTAAAAGCATAAGTTTCTCTCTCATAATAATTTTCAGTAGCATCATGAATGAATTCAACAATATAACTACCACATAAATCATTCTTTTCATGATGCATAAGCATAGAAATTTTGTTACTCTCCACATAAGCAAATTTATCTCATGAATAGTAGTGGGAGCAAACTCAACAAAATAACTATCATGAGAGTGAAAATTAAAATCATGATGACAAGTTTCATGGTTATCATTATTCTTTATAGCATACATTTCATCACCATAATCATCACAGATAGGAACTTTGTTGTCATAGTCAATTGCAACCTCCTCGAAAATACTGGATTCATCACTAAATAAAGTCATGACCTCTCCAAATCCTCTTTCATCATTATAATCATCATAAATATGAGGCATGCAATAATTATAACAAATGTGCACATCAAATCTTGGGGGATTAAAAATATCATCTTCATCAAACATATCGTCCCCAAGCGTATGGCTTTGAATATCATTAGCATCATGGATATTCAAAGAATTCATACTAGCAACATTGGACTCATACTCATCGTTTATGCCAAACATTCTATTGAATTCTTCTTCTATCAATTGAGCACAATTTTCATTTCCATCATTTTCACAAAAGACATTATAAAGATGAATAATATGTGCAACCTCAATTCCTTTTTTTTGTAGTTTTCTTTTATGAACCAAACTAGTGATAAACAAGAAACTAAAAGATTAGATTGCAAGATCTAAAGATATACCATCAAGAACTCACCTCCCCGGCAACGACGCCAAAAAAAAGCTTGATGTCTACTATGTAACTTTATTCTTGTAGACACGTGTTGGGCCTCAAAGCACAAAGTTTTTTAGGATAGTAGCAATTTTCCCTCAAGTGGATGACCTAACGTTTATCAATCCGTGGGAGGTGTAGGATGAATATAGTCTCTCTCAAGCAACCCTGCAATCAAATACAAGAAATCTCTTCTGTCCCCAACACACCCAATACAATAGCAAATTTTATAGGTGCACTAATTTGGCGAAGAGATGGTGATAAAAGTGTAGTATGGATAGTAGATATGAGTTTTTGTAGTGCGAACAAAAAAATAGCAAGGTAGTAAATGGTAAAACAGAGCACAAACAGTATTGCAATAATGGAAAATGAGGCCTAGGGTGCATACTTTCACTAGTGCAATCTCTCAACAATGCTAACATAGTTGGATCATATGATTATCCCTGAAAGTGCAATAAAGAATCACTCCTGAGTTCCTATTAGCGGAGAACAAAAGATAGAAATTGTTTGTAGGGTACGAAAGCACCTCAAAGCTATTCTTTCCGATCAATCTATCCTAGAGTTCGTACTAAAATAACAGCAAGCTATTCTTTCTGATCGATCTAATCAAGAGTTCGTACTAAAATAACACCATATGATTCATATCAACCAACTCTAATGTCACCTAGATACCCCAATGTCAACCCGAGTACCTGTGAGTTAATTATACGATATGTATCAAACAATTTCAGATTCATAATACTCAATCCACACAAAGAACTACAAGGAGACCCCCAAAGTTTCTATCGGAGAAAAGATAATAAAAATGTGCATCAAACCCTACGCATAGATTACCCCAAAGTCACCTTGGGAATCCGCAAGTTGAGTGCCATAACATATATCAAGTGAATCAAAATAATACCCCCATTGTCACCACGGGTATTCATATGAAAGACATATATCATGTGTTCTCATATCTGAACATTCAATCCGACAAGACAAAACTTCAAAGGGTAAAGAATCAATTCATCACAACAAGAATAGAGAGGGGAGAAACATCATATGATCCATCTATGTTAACAAAGCCCATGATATATCAAGATCGTGACATCTCAAGATCACGAGAGAGAGAGAGAGAGATTAAACACATAGCTACTGGTACAAACTCTTAGCCCCGATGGTGGACTACTCCCTCCTCATCGTGGTGGCCGCCGGGATGAGAAGATGGCCACCGGTGATGATCTCCCCCTCCGGCAGGGTGCCGAAACAGGCTCCCGATTGGTTTCCTTTGGCTAAAGAGGCTTGCGGCGGCGGAATTTCTGATCTAGGGTCTCCTTGAGGTTTTTTGGAATATTTGGGAATTTATAGGGCAAAGAGGGGGTGTTGGAGGCCACCGAGGTGGGCACAACCCACTAGGGCGCGCCTGGGGGCCCAGGCGCGCCCTGGTGGGTTGTGCCCCCTTGGGGCACCCCCCAGGTGCTGCTCTGGCACATTGGTAGTCTTCTGATCCATAAAAAATCCATAAAAAGTTTCGCGGTGTTTGGAGAACTTTCATTTCTGCACAAAAAACAACACCACGGTAGTTTTGCTGAAAACATCGTCAGTCCGGGTTAGTTCCATGCTAATCATACCAAAACCATATAAAATTATTGTAAACATACCATGAATACTTCATAAATTATAGATACGTTGGAGATGTATCATCCTTGGATGAGCAACAGAGGCGATGGCTCATGAATTGGGTGTCACTTTCGGTGATGATTCGGGCAGGGACTTCGAAGTGGCATGCCAATCCTTTTCAAGAACTTGACAGCTGACGGAGAAGTCACCTTTCTCACGGGCTCTACTTCCGGCCACTTTGTAAACTTGTCGATTGATATGAACAAGAATTCAAAGCCCCCGGTAGCACGGGGGAAGGGGCCCAAGATGTCGAGCCCCGGGACTGAAAATAACCATGACAAAGGGATTGTCTGAAGTGCTTGGGTAGGTAGATGGATATTCTTGGAATGGAACTGGCAGGCTTCACACTTGGTGACCAACTCAACTGCATCTTGGAGGGCTATGGGCTAGTAAAATCCTTGCTAGAAAGGTTTTCCAAACAAAGCCCTGGACCCGATGTGTGAGCCGCACATACCCTTGTGTATCTCCGCCAGGAGTTCCTTTTCTTCTTCCCGACAAATGCAATTCAATTTCATACCGTTGGTCCTTCTTCTGTATAGCGTGTCGTCAATGGACTAATACATACTGGCCATCCGGGCTACTCTTTCAACTTCTTCTTGCTCTTTAGGAAGTTCTCTAGTTTGGAGGAAATGGACTATGTGTCGTGCCCAAGTTGGAGCCCGAGGCTCGATAACGAGGACTACCAGAACGTCCTCCATTGTGGGAGCACACTCCTTGATCGCGGGGACCGGTGGTCTGGCGGGATGATGAGGACATCTATACCATTGTTACACCCACAGCCCCTACTGCTATACATACTGGACCAGTTACTAGAGCTCACGCACGCCAATTAAATTACCAGGTACTTTCGTTTCTGGTAATGATTCTAATGTTCATGAGAATATGATGCTGCCTAAATTGGATACATTTGTTTTGCTTACAAATGAAGGACCTAGCTTGGATAAGGATGGACATTGGAGCAAGAACAAGCATGGAGATGATGGCATGCGCAAGGGGAACAAGAATGGAGTTACAAGTGATGATTTCAGGACGTTGAAGCCACCATAATGAATGCATGAAGCCTTGGATGAAATATACAAGATGCTACTTCATAACTTTCATCCAGAGGCTATTCTAGGTGTTGCGTCACATTATTATTGGGCCAGGCCCATGTATTTTCGAAATACTTGAGTATAGGCTGTTTTTAGAGTCCGTATGTGTGGGGAAACAAGAGATAGGGTTGGTTTCGGACCCCTTCCCCAAGGGCCACGAAATTCCCCCCTCTTCCTCCATATATACAGCCCTTAGGGCGTCGTTTAGACTTTGGGATTTGTTTAGATTAAAAGTTTGCCATAGCTGCAACTTCGCGTACTTCGTTAGTGTTCAACAACCAGACAAAGGCGTTACAGAACCCCACCTTGATCAATATAGTTTTCTTCTTCTATTCGCAATATCCAGATTGCAATCTCAGTTTCTTGCTTGTTCTTCGTTTGCTCGCAGGAAACAGACCCTCGCAGTCAGGTTGATCGTGCTCCGGCGTGGTCAATAACCTCTCGGAGTTGGTTTAGCGATTGCTAAGGCGCGACGTCCTCGCACGTTCATAGTCGGATCGTGAAAGTCGACTCCCACCAAAGCGATATCCATCATCTCATCGAAAGACGAGACACCTTTGCCTCTATCAAGTGGTATTAGATTTCCAGGTTGCTCGGTGAGATTTTACAGTTTTTCGTAGTTTAGGTCAAGTATGTTCTTCATACATATAGTCCACGAAAAAGTCAACAAAAAATAGGGTTAGTTCATCCTATCCGAACCATTCTGAGCCTTTGCATAGTCTTTTCAGTATTTTGCTTTGTTGAATTTGCGGTTGCATAGTCGCGTCAAGTTGCTGGTCTTAGCGTCTAGTCTTTTAGAGTTTCGAGTTCTGTTCATAAGTTGTCACGCCACCACCGCACCATCATCGTCGCCCCTGCCACCTACCACCACTGCTCTGAATCCGTATCCATATAGCACCACCAATCCGTATCCATATACCACCACCGATCCATATCCATATACTACCACCGCTGCCATATACCACCATATATCCACCACCAATCCGAGTTCCTTGCATATTAGGTTTGTTTTCGAGATCCATCTAATTTCCAATTCATGCTTCCTTGCCTGAGTAGGTTTCGGAAAAAATATTTGATTATTAAACTTTTGTTAGTGTGTCCTTCTCCCTTGTTTACGTGCAGCGCCGTGATTTTGTTAGTGTTCTAGGCTCGCGTCTCTAGCACGGTCTAGCCTAGGACCAGCACAGTACAGTCGTTGAGCGTTTATTCAACTTTGCATCTCATAATTGATTATTGCTGATCCTTTTTGCTACCATATTATAAGCCTTCCCAGCTCCACATACATCTACGTCGTGTGTTTGACTCTCCCTGGTAATCGCTCTATCCAAGCTTTCAGAGTTTTGACTACAACGGTTGCCGATCACCGCCTGCTGCTGGGTAAGAACTGGTAAGAATTTGAGTTTTGCTTGACGGATTTGTGACACCCACCACCACCATTTGTTAGTAGTCTACAGGATCATATTCTTGTGTATTTCTATTGCTGCTAACCATGCCAGGATCACAAGCCGACGAGATTGACTGGGAGAACTTAATGAACAAGGAGCTTCATGATAAGTTTTAGCAAATGATGACTGAACAGGTGCAAGATGTGCTGAACAATTTTGAAGAGGCCATGGAGAAGATCACTGGCCTTGAGAAGACGTTCGAAACAAAGCTCGAGAACACATTTAATGAACTGCTTGCGCGTCTTCCACCGGCTGCACCTGCCGCACCTCTGCAACAACAACAACAACAACAACAACTACTACTACCTCCACGTCGTGAAACAGCCCTCCACCGAGCGAGCCGTGGTCTTCATCAGCCTGGCCAAACTGTTGGTGCTGCTGTTGATACTTCTATGGCTCCTGCTGCTGATGCGGAGGATGATTATGCGGGAGATTACGAGGATGAGGTTGATCAAAATCAAAACTACGTGCAACCACCAGCATGATGTAGGGTAGAACCCTAGGAAGGACCTTTTCACACTTGGAGGGGAAAAAGGAGAGAAACCACAAGAACAACAAGAACACAAAGATGAACACAAGAGGTAATCACTCCAACAATTCCCGATTGCACATCCACTAGGGTAACAACACAAGATCCACAAGTCACAAACACAATAAAAGGAAAGATACAATGGCAAAGTTCATCCCAAATCCAAAGGAAGAGGGGTCTTGAAGGTAGTCTTCTCCTAGTGGAGGTCTTGAAATCCTCAAGGATTCTTCCCTATGGGGTCTTGATCCTTAAAGAGGGAAGGTAATGGAGCAAAGCTCACCAAGATCTCATCTAATACTTTGCTAACCCTAAAGATGGCCCTAGGTACGGAATGTATAGCCTTGGGGTCGAAGGAGAAGAAGGGGAGCCGAAGATGCAATCTCAGCCGGCCATCCTGGGAGGCCCGTGCGCACGGGGTAAGTTGGGCCCATGCGCACGGGGGTCCCGTGGGCACGGTACAGGCCCGTGCGCACGGGATGCTCCAGCGTCAGATTCCTGTGTAGTCCGTGGGCATGGGGTCTTGGGGGCCCGTGCGCACGGGGTCGCCTGGAGCCTCCTGTGCAGCTGTTGTTCTCCTTGTTCTTGGTCCTCACGGCCTTGGGGTGGTCCTCCTTCTCCTGGGTGATGCTCCTGAGCTTCTTGGTGATGTTCCTCTTCATACCTAAGGAGGCATAGCATATTTTGGTGAGGTAGTAAACATGTTCCATCTGTGTCCATATGTAAGTCTAGTAGGAAGGAGTTCACCTCGGTTTCCAAAGCACGTGCTCTTGGTCTTGTCATGGGTCCTCGTGGGGTTGGATGTGTCGGTGTAGAGTCCATGGGGATGATGGAAGGATGGTCCGCATCATCTCCCCTCCCTTGGGAAAGATCCGACCTCGGATCAAGATCTACGTCACCATGGAAAGGCGAGAGGTCTTTGACGTTGAAGATGTCGCTCACGTTGTACTTGTCTCGTGGGAGTTCAATCTTGTAGGCATTGTCGTTGTAGTGTGCTAGCACCTTGAATGGTCCATTGGCTCGAGGGAGAAGTTTGGACTTGCGTTTGTTGGGGAAGCGGTCCTTGCATAGGTGTAGCCACACGAGATCACCTATGTTGAAGATCATGGGTTGCTTGTTGACGTTGAGCTTGGTTGCTAGGTGATGTACTTGGTGCTCGATGATGTTCCTTGTATCTTCATGCATCTTCTTGATGTAGCTTGCTCGTGCACTCGCGTCCATGTTTGTGCTCTCTTGTAGAGGTAGAGGTAGAGTGTCCAAAGGGGACAACGTGTTGAAGCCGTAGACGACCTCGAAGGGGGACTTGCCGGTAGTCAAATGTATTGCACGGTTGTAGGCGTACTCGGCGATGGGTAGACACGCCTCCCACTCCTTGATGTTCTTCTTGATCAACACGCGAAGTAGAGTGGATAGTGTCTGGTTCGTCACCTCAGTTTGGCCGTCGGTTTGAGGATGGTATGCGGATGACGACAAGAGCTTGATTCCGAGCTTGGCGCATAGCGTCTTCCAAAAGTAACTCAAGAACTTGATGTCGCGGTCGGAGATGATTGTCTTTGGTACTCCATGGAGGCGCAAGATTTCCCTACAAAAGAGATTTGCAATATGTGAAGCATCGTCTGTCTTGTTGCAAGGAATGAAATGTGCCATCTTAGAAAATCGGTCCACAACAACAAAGACGGAATCCTTTCCATTTTGAGTTCTAGGAAAACCAAGTACAAAATCCATGCTAATGTCTTCCCAAGGTTGATAAGGGATAGGAAGGGGTAGGTAAACACCATGAGATTGAGCTTTAGACTTAGCTTTGCGACATGTTGAGCATCTTCTGGTGAAGCGTGAGACATCGCGGAACATCTTGGGCCAAAAGTAGTTCTTGGAGAGCGTGGCGAAAGTCTTGTCTCGGCCAAAGTGTCCCATGAGTCCGCCTCCATGAGCCTCTTGCAAAAGGAGCAAACAAAGAGAAGACTCGGGAATGCATAGTTTGTTAGCTCGCATAAGATAACCATCCTTGATGTAATATTGCTCCCAAGATGTATGCGTCAAACATTTAGCATAATGAGGTGCAAAAGATGGATCATTAGCATACAAGTCTTTTATGTGCTCAAAGCCAATAACATTCAACTCGAGTTTAGTGACAAGCGTGCATATGCGTGAAAGTGCATCCGCAACTACATTTTCCTTACCCTTAATGTACTTGATCACATATGGGAAAGATTCAATAAATTCACTCCATTTGGCATGATGCTTGTTCAACTTAGTTTGACCTTTTAAGTACTTAAGCGTTTCATGATCGGTATGGATGACAAACTCATGAGGTCTAAGGTAATGTTCCCAAACATGTAGCACACGCACTAAAGCATACAATTCTTTGTCATAGATGGGATAGTTAAGTTGAGCACCGGAGAGTTTTTCAGTAAAATATGCAATTGCTCGTTTTTCTTGCATCAAAACTCCGCCAATTCCGGTACCACTTGCATCACAATGAACCTCAAAAGTTTTGTCAAAGTTGGGCAAAGCAAGAATCGGAGCATGAGTAAGCAAAGACTTGAGCTCATCAAAAGCGGTGGATTGCAAAGATCCCCAAACAAAAGGAGCGTTCTTCTTACTCAAAGCATGCAAAGGAGCGGCGACAGTGCTAAAATCTTTCACAAAGCAACGATAAAAACCCGCAAGACCAAGAAAACTACGAACTTGTTGCAAATTGGTGGGTTGGGGGCAAGTTTTAATTGCTTCAATTTTATTTTCATCAACATGGACACCCTTGGAAGAGACAACGAAACCCAAGAAAACCACTTTGTCAACACCAAATGTGCACTTTTTCATGTTGGCATAAAGAATTTCCTTGCGAAGTGTTTGCAAAACAACCCTAACATGATCAAGATGCTCTTTCATGGTTTTGCTAAACACAAGAATATCATCGAAGTAAACCATAACAAAGACTCCAATGTAAGGGCGAAGTACATGATGCATGAGACGCACGAAAGTACTGGGAGCCTCCGATAAACCCATAGGCATAACTAACCACTCATATAAGCCAAATTTTGTTTTGAAAGCAGTTTTCCATTCATCACCCTCTTGTATGCGGATTTGATAATAGCCACTTTTAAGATCAATTTTTGAGAAAAAGTTGGCTCCATTAAGTTCATCAAGCATATCATCTAAGCGAGGAATGGGATGCCTATAGCGAATGGTGATAGCATTTATAGGTCTACAATCGGAACACAAGCGGAAACTTCCATCGGATTTAGGCACAATTATAACTAGAACGGCACAAGGGCTTAAGCTTTCACGTACATGACCGTTGTCGATTAGTTGTTGTACTTGTCGTTGAATCTCCTTGGTTTCTTCGGGATTGACATGGTATGGAGCTTTCTTTGGAAGTGGCGCTCCGGGGATGAGGTCGATTCGATGATCAATGCCTCGTAGAGGAGGTAGACCCGGAGGTAGCTCATCGGGGAAGACATCGTGAAATTCCTGCAAAAGAGATTGAAACACCAAAGATAGCTCATGAGCGGTGTCAGTTTTTGGTTCTCCATCCTTGTACACAAGGACAAAGTGCATTACACTCGATGGGTTTTCACACACTTCTCTCATCTCACTTTTTGTGGCAAATAGTATGAGGTTTTTCTCTCTAGGCGAAGAGGCGCTCAAGTTTGGCTTGTTGCTCTCACTCATGTTTGGGTGGCTCACGTTCTCACTCTTCTCTCTATGGTGGGTGGCTTGCTTGTCGGCTATCACTTGACTAGGAGATATAGGTCGTAGCACATATTCCTTCCCTTTCATCTTGAAGCTATAGCGATTGGTACGCCCGTTGTGGATGACACCACGGTCGAATTGCCATGGTCAACCAAGAAGGAGGTGGCAAATGGTCATTGGGACCACATCACACTCCAAAGTGTCCTCATATGCACCAATTTCGAAGGAGACTTGGACCGTATGCTCAACTCGGATAGTGCCGGAGTCACTTAGCCATTGAACATTGTAGGGGTGCGGGTGCTTCCTCTTGACCAATTGAAGCTTGGAGCATAGTTCTTCACTTGCCAAGTTGTGGCAACTACCTCCATCGATGATGACCTTGATGGACCTTCCATTGATGTCGGCCTTGGTGTGGACGATATGGCATCGTTGGTCTTCTTCGTGTTGATGTTGAAGTGTCAAGAACTTGGTGACAACGAGAGCAGGGCTCGAATCCTCATCACAAAAGACTCTATCATCTTCATCCTCGTTCAATAGCCGGTGCATGGCCACTTGCTCAATAGCTTCCATTTCATCTTCACTCATTGAGTCGTAGGTGCCATTGTCGTTGAGGATCATGGTGCGCTTGTTGGTGCATTGGAAGGACTTGTGGCCTCGGCTGCCACATGTGAAGCACTTGATTGAACTTGTCTTGACGGTCTAATCGGTCGGAGTAGATGAAGAAGCATGCGACTTGTAGTTGCTTGTAGTAGGAGGAAGAAGACTTGAACTTGACGAAGGTTTCGTGTAGCTTGTCTTGTCGTTGTTGCTTGGAGAATTCTTGGTTGAAGTAGATGTTGGAGGAGTTGTTGAAGCTTGATTGTTGGAGAAGCCGTATGTCTTGGATGAGTACTTGGCGTACTTGAAGTCATCTTGCACTTGACGTTCCGCCTTTGTCGCTTGATGTACGAGCTCGATGAGGTTGGAGTAGGGTTGGAAGTCGGTGATCTTCTTGATGGGATGATTGAGTCCATTCAAGAATCTTGCCATTGTTTGCTCATCATCTTCCTTGACATTGGCCCGAATGATGGCTATCTCCATTTCCTTGTAGTATTCATCAACACTCTTTGTACCTTGCTTGAGGAGTTGTAGCTTCTTGAAGAGATCACAGTTGTATTAGGTGGGCACAAATCGTGCTCGCATGACATCCTTCATTTGAGCCCAAGTGGTGATTGGAGGGTCACCTCATGCTTCTGGGCGCTCAAGGACTTGTTCCCACCATATGAGCACATAGTCTTGGAACTCAAGTGATGCCACTGCGATCTTCTTCTCTTCCTCATAGTTGTGCAAACGAAAGATTTTGTCGACATTCAATGCCCATGAAAGATATTCTTCGGGATCATTGCTTCCGGAGAACTTTGGCATGGTGAACTTGAGCTTGCTGTAGCGGAGTTCTTCATCTTGATAGTGGTTGTGATATCGCTTTTGCCTTGGAAAGTCCTCGAATGCTCGATCCTCATGATGTCGCTCTTGGTGTGGAGGAGGGTCTTGAAGCACTTGTTCCACGTGGTGTCGCTCTTGTTGAACTTGAGGTTGAGGTGGAGCATGACGCGCTCGTTCTTCTTCTTCTTGACGACAAAGACGTTGTCGTTCTTGAGCTTGAGCAAAAGCGACTTGGTTTGCTTGAGGACGAGGAACTTGCTCATCGACTTGCTCTTGTGAATGCTTGACGTGGAGCGGGTTGCGAGATGCATGACGGTCTTGACGCGCGGCTCGTCAAAGAATGGTCGATGACGGAGTACTTGAGCCGGAGAATGTGTCGTCGGAGTGTCGACTTGAGTGGCTCCGTATTGAGTAGGAAGAAGTTGAAGGAGGCCGGTTGACCAACAAAGCTCGGATCTCGTCCATTCTTGCATCATTCTCTTGCTTGTGTGCATCGAGCTTGTTGTCGAAGTAGTCTCGTGTATGTTGCTCGGAGAGTCGCAAGTCGGTGGCGAGGTTGTCGGTGCGGTCATTCATTGCTTGTTGCTCTTGATGAAGCGCTCGTTGTACACCAAAGAGGTGGCTCTTGGTGATGAATGATGACATGTCGTCGTCTTGCTCGATGAAGAGTGGGTTGGTAGAGGAACTTGGCCTATCCATCATATCAAAGTGGTGGTGAGTAGGAAAATGAGAGAACAAAACCAAAGTTACCTTTTCCGAAGATTGTGGATGTAACAAGTATGATCCCACGTGATGTTACAATAGGGGAATTGGTACCGGGAATTGTTTCTCACGCCTACAAGTAAATTGTCTATGGAGGAGGTTGGTTAGGAAAGGCACGAATAATTCAAGCAAATGTCAAGATGTTGATAAAGTTGAGAAGATTCACAAATGGCAAGTAAGACAAATAGATCAACCTCCCAAGATAACACAAGGAACACACACACGGAAGATAAATGGGATCCGCACAACCAAGGGGTGAGCTCGAAGATATCAAACCACGGGAAAAGCTCTTGTTGTACGGATACTAGAGGGACGCTAGCTCGATTGCACTAATGGGCTAGATACGCTAGTGCACCAACCTAATAGAGAATCCACTCGTCTCATTATCCTAAGTATGCTTATGTATGTGATGACCAAGATGATGCACGTATGCTAAGAGGCTCAATGCTATTGCTTATAAGCTCTTTGCTTCTCTTCTCTTTTGCTTAAAAGCTTTTTCTCTTCTTTTTTTTCAACTATGCCCCGATGCTTGATATACTAGCCACACAACGAGGTAACAAGTAGTAAATGCACGGGATGGACGGAACACTAAATGGTGCACTAAGACGTGGCCCGGCAATACTCAACAAGCTAGTCTCGATGGGTAAGCTACGCAAAAGGGCTCGAAGCTATCAAGTTAATGGCAAGGGAGTACAAGGTATCGTCAAGGTTACCGTCCTTGCTTACGGTTGAAGATGATCTTGTCGAAGCCAATGTGTTGTCCGAGTCGATGATTGGTGGCGATGATGACCCACTAGCGCCTAAGTAGCCGAAACACCTTAGGACACAAGAGAAATCACAACCGAACACTCAAACAAACACGTGGAATGGTGCGGAAGAACACAAGAGGTGGTGGTGGAACAAAATGAGAAAACAGAAAAATGGCCGAAACTTCCTGGATAGCCCGTGCACACGGGGTAAGTGAGGCCCGTGTGCACGGGGTCCCGTGTGCACAGGGTCCCGATGGCCCGTGTGCACGGGGTCTCCCGAGAGCGGATGAACTGATCTGATTTCGTGGTGATTCCCAAGTTTTTGGCCAAAATCAAACGGTGGAAGGGTGGGAATGATGAACGAGGGGTAGATCCGCTTGCCAAACACCAAATTCGTGGATCAAATCAACCAAATCTCAAAAGATCAACAAATTGCAAGAAAATTGTTTGGGGCTATTTTTGGTGGGGATTTTCGGATTAGGTCGAAAAACAACAAAATCAAGCTAGAAAGTGGAAGGTAGGGACTCCAAGATGTGAATCAACGTGGCTTATGATACCAAGATGATGTAGCGTAGAACCCTAGGAAGGACCTTTTCACACTTGGAGGGAAAAAAGGAGAGAAACCACAAAAACAACAAGAACACAAATATGAACCCAAGAGGTAATCACTCCAACAATTCCCGTTTACACATCCACTAGGGTAACAACACAAGATCCACAAGTCACAAACACAATCAAAGGAAAGATATAATGGCAAAGTTCATCCCAAATCCAAAGGAAGAGGGGTCTTGAAGGTAGTCTTCTCCCAATGGAGGTCTTGAAATCCTCAAGTATTCTTCCCTATGGGGTCTTGATCCTCAAAGAGGGAAGGTAATGGAGCAAAGCTCACCAAGATCTCATCTAATACTTTGCTAACCCTAAACATGGCCCTAGGTACAGAATATATAGCCTTGGGGTCGAAGGAGAAGAAGGGGAGCCGAAGATGCAATCTCAGCCGACCATCCTGGGAGGCCCGTGCGCACAGGGTAAGTTGGGCTCGTGCGCACGGGGGTCCTGTGGGCACGGTACAGGCCCGTGCGCACGGGGTGCTCCAGTGTCAGATTCCTGTGTAGTCCATGGGCACGGGGTCTTGGGGGCCCGTGCGCACGGGGTCGCCTCGAGCCTCCTGTGCAACTTCTGTTCTCCTTGTTCTTGGTCCTCACGGCCTTGGGGTGGTCCTCCTTCTCCTGGGTGATGCTCCTGATCTTCTTGGTGATGTTCCTCTTCATACCTAAGGAGGCATAGCATATTTTGGTGAGGTAGTAAACATGTTCCATCCGTGTCCATATGCAAGTCTAGTACGAAGGAGTTCACCCCGGTTTCCGAAGCACGTGCTCTTGCTCTTGTCATGGGTCCTGGTGGGGTTGGATGTCTCGGTGTAGAGTCCATGGGGATGATGGAAGGATGCTCCGCATCACAGCACCACAACCACCAGGTTGTCCACATGCAAGTAATCACAATGGTAGGGCTCTCCCTCATGTACGAGATCATGACCATCTTCCTAATCTGAAATTGAATATTCCACCATTTGAGGGTAGATATGTTCCTGATATATATCTTACTTGGGAGTTCGAAACTGAACAACGATTTACATGTTTACAATATCCTAAGGAGAGACGTGTTCCTGCTGCTGTTTGTGCTTTCACTAGCTTTGCATGTGTTTGGTGGTCTGAACATTGTAGATTATATCCTATTCCGGCTACTTGGGCTGCCTTGAAAACTGCTATGCGTACTCGTTGGGTTCCACCATATTATCAACGTGAATTGCTTCAAAAATTGCAGCGTTTGAGACAATGAAAAAATTCTGTAGAAGAATATTATCAGGAATTACAAACTGGCATGATTAGATGTGGTATTGTTGAGGAGAATGAACCTATGCTTGCACGTTTTACGGGTGGATTAAATAGAGAGATTCAGACCATTCTAGAGTATGGTGGAGAAGCTCTCTCTCACCACAAGACCACATCCACATCCTTACTGCAACAACTTCCGTGCTACCTGCAGTCTGGAAAATTCTGGCTAGGCAGCTCTTAGACCATTTGTAGACTTTTTCGAAAAAAAATTGTTGCGGAGCAAAAAAAAAGAGGAAAAAAGTGCAAAAAAAAGGAAAAAAAGAGATTTTTTTCCAGAGTGTGCTCCTCCCTTGTTTACGTGCCGCGCCATGGTTTTGTTGGTGTTCTAGGATCACGTCTCTATCATAGTCTAGCCTAGGACCATCACAGTATGGTCGTTGAGCGTTTATTCAACTTTGCATCTCTGAATTGATTATTGCTGACCCTTTTTGCTACCATATTATAAGCCTTCCCAGCTCCACATACATCTACGTCGTGCGTTTGACTCTCCCTGGTAATCGCTCTATCCAAGCTTTGAGAGTTTTGACTACAACGGTTGCTGATGACCGCCTGCTGCTGGGTAAGAACTGGTAAGAATTTGAGATTTGCTTGATGGATTTGTGACACCCACCACTACCTCTTGTTAGTAGTCTATAGGATCATACTCTTGTGTGTTTCTACTGCTGCTAACCATGCCAGGATCACAAGCCGATGAGACTGACTGGGAGAACATGACGAATAAGCAGTTGCATGATAAATTTCAGCAAATGATGAGTGGACAGGTGCAAGATGTGCTAAACAGATTTGAAGAGGCCATGGAGAAGATAGATGGCATGGAGAAGATGTTCGAAACAAAGCTCGATAACAAGTTTAATGAATTGCTCGCGCGTCTTCCACCACCACCACCCGCTGCACCTAACGCACCTCTACAACAACAGCAACAACGACTACCTCCACGTCGCGAAACAGCCCTCCGCCGAGCGAGTCGTGTCCCTCTTGTGTTTGGCCAAACTGTTGGTGTTGCTGTTGATACTTCTGTGGCACCTGCTGCTGATGCGGAGGAGGATGATTATGTGGAGGATTACGAGGAAGAGGTTGATCAAAATCAGAAGTACGTGCAACCACCTGCACCACAACCACCAGGTCGTCCACATGCAAATAATCATAATGGTAGGGCTCTCCCTCAGGTACGAGATCATGACCATCTTCCTAAACTAAAATTGAATATTCCACCATTTGAGGGTAGATATGTTCCTGATATATATCTTACTTGGGAGTTAGAAACTGAACAACGATTTACATGTTTACAATATCCTGAGGAGAGACGGGTTGCCGCTGCTGTTTGTACTTTCCCTAGTTTTGCATGTGTATGGTGGTCTGAACATTGTAGATTATATCCTATTCCAACTACTTGGGCTGCTTTGAAAACTGCTATGCGTACTCGTTGGGTTCCACCATATTATCAACGTGAATTGCTTCAAAAATTGCAGCGCTTAAGACAAGGGAAAAATTCTGTAGAAGAATATTATCAGGAATTACAAACTTGTATGATTAGATGTGGTATTGTTGAGGAGAATGAAGCTATGCTTGCACGTTTTATGGGTTGATTAAATAGAGAGATTCAGAACATTCTAGAGTATAAGGAGTATACTAATATCACTCATTTATTCCATCTTGCTTGTAAAGCTGAACGTGAAGTGCAGGATCTACAAGCATTGGCGCGAACTAACTTTTCTGTAGGCCGACCTTCATCATGGACACCGTGTGCATCTTCTACTTCAACTGCACCAGCACGTCCATCAGGTGCCACCTCCAGCCGTGATACAAGAAAGCAGGCACAACCACCATTATCTGCCAAGAGCGCACCTGCCGGGCCTCCACAGAGTTCTTCTTCTTCCATACAAAGGGAGTTGTGAAGCAACTTTTGTGTGCGTCATCATAGACGGAGGGAGCTGCAACAACTTGGCTAGCATGGACATGGAGGAGAAGCTATCTCTCACCACAAGACCACATCCACATCCTTACTACATCCAATGGTTCAGCAATAGCGGCAAGGTTAAGGTAACATGTTCTATTCGTGTGCATTTTAGTATCTCTACATATGCTGATTATGTTAATCGTGATGTGGTACCTATGCAAGCATGTTCCTTATTACTTGGTCGACCATGGCAATTTGATAAAAATTCTGTACACCATGATAGAAACAATCAGTATACTCTTGTTCATAAGGATAAAAGTATTACTTTGCTTCCTATGACTCCTGATTCCATTTTGAAAGATGATATTAATAGAGCTAATAAAGCAAAACAGGAGAAAAATAAGAGTGAAAATCAGATTGTGGCAAAAGAACTTGAGCAACAAATGAAGCCTAATAGTAAACCATCTAGAGTTGCTTATAAAATTAAATTGAAAAGTGCATGTTTACTTGCCACTAAATCTGATATTGATGAGCTAGATTTCAGCAAATCTGTTTGCTATGCTTTTGTGTGCAAAGAGGCATTATTTTCATTCGAGGACGTGCCTTCCTCTTTGCCTCCTGCTGTCACTAACATTTTGCAGGAGTTCGTTGACGTCTTTCCACAAGACGTGCCACCGGGATTACCTCCCATTCGAGGGATTGAGCATCAGATTGACTTAATTCCCGGTGCATCATTACCCAACCGTGCAACATACCATACCAATCCAGAGGAGACGAAGGAGATTATGCGTCAAGTACAGGAGCTGCTCAACAAAGGTTATATACGTGAATCCCTTAATCCTTGTGTTGTTCCTATTATTCTAGTGCCAAAAAGGATGGTACATCACATATGTGTGTTGATTGTAGAGGCATTAATAATATTACTAATTGTTATCGTCATCCTATTCCTAGGCTAGATGATATGCTTGATGAATTGAGTGGCTCTACAATATTCTCCAAAGTTGATTTGCATAGTGGATACCATCAAATTCGTATGAAATTGGGAGATGAATGGAAAACAGCATTTAAAACTAAGCCTGGATTATATGAGTGGTTAGTCATGCCTTTTGGGTTAACTAATGCACCTAGTACTTTCATGAGACTAATGAATGAAGTTTTACGTGCTTTCATTGGATGATTTTTGGTAGTTTACTTTGATGACATATTGATTTATAGTAGATCTTTGGAAGAACATTTGGAACATTTACATGTTGTTTTTATTGCTCTACGTGATGCACATTTGTTTGGTAACCTTGGGAGGTGCAACTTTTGCACCACCGAGTATCTTCTCTTGGCTATGTTGTTACTCCACAGGGAATTGAAGTTGACAAAGCCAAGATTGAAGCTATTGAGAGTTGGCCGCAGCCCAAAACGGTCACACAAGTGAGAAGTTTTCTTGGCCTCACTGGATTCTATAGGCGTTTTGTGAGAGATTTCAGCACCATTGCTGCACCTCTCAACGAGCTTACAAAGAAGGATGTGCCTTTTGTTTGGGGTACCACACAGGAAGAAGCCTTCACGGTATTGAAAGATAAGTTGACACATGCTCCTTTACTCCAACTTGCTGATTTCAATAAGACTTTTGAGCTTCAATGTGATGCTAGTGGAATTGGATTAGGAGGTGTGTTATTACAAGATGGCAAACCTGTTGCATACTTTTCTGAAAAATTGAGTGGGCCTAGTCTGAATTATTCTACTTGTGATAAAGAATTATATGCTCTTGTTCGGACTTTAGAAAGACGGCAACATTATTTATGGCCCAAAGAATTTGTTATACATTCTGATCATGAATCTTTGAAACATATTAAAAGTCAAGCTAAAATGAATCATAGACATGCTAAATGGCTTGAATTCATTGAGACTTTCCCTTATGTCATTAAACACAAGAAGGGTAAAGAAAATGTTATTGCTGATGCATTGTCCCACCGCTATACTATGCTTTCACAACTTGACTTCAAAATATTTGGTTTGGAGACCATCAAAGATCAATATGTGCATGATGCTGATTTTAAAGATGTATTGCAGAATTGAAAAGAAGGAAGAACATGGAACAAGTTCGTCGTTAATGATGGATTTGTGTTCCATACTAACAAGCTATGCATTCCAGCTAGCTCCGTTCGTCTTTTGTTGTTGCAGGAGTCGCATGGAGGAGGACTAATGGGACACTTTGGCGTGAAGAAGACGGAGGACGTACTTGCTACACATTTCTTTTGGCCAAAGATGAGACGGGAAGTTGAGCGTTTTATTGCTCGCTGCACTACATGTCAAAAAGCTAAGTCACGACTCAATCCTCATGGTTTATATATGCCTTTGCCTGTACCTAGTGTTCCTTGGGAGGATATATCTATGGACTTTGTTTTAGGTTTACCTAGAACAAAGAAGGGGAGGGATAGCATATTTGTTGTCGTGGATAGATTCTCGAAAATGGCACAGTTTATACCATGTCATAAAAGTGATGATGCTGTTAATGTTGCTGATTTGTTCTTTCGTGAAATTATTCGCTTGCATGGTGTGCCAAATACTATTGTTTCAGATCGTGATACTAAATTTCTTAGCCACTTTTGGAGATGTTTATGGGCTAAGTTGGGGATTAAACTGTTTTTTAGTACTACTTGTCACCCCCAAACTGATGGACAAACTGAAGTAGTCAATAGAACATTGTCTACTATGCTTAGGGCTGTTTTGAAGAATAATAAGAAAATGTGGGAGGAATGCTTGCCTCATATTGAATTTGCTTATAATCATTCATTGCAATCTACTACTAAGATGTGCCCTTTTGAAGTTGTGTATGGTTTCCTACCTCGTGCACCTATTTATTTCTTGCCTCTTCCATCTTCGGAGAAGGTTAATTTTGATGCTAAACAACGTGCTGAATTGATTTTAAAAATGCATGAGTTAACTAAGGAAAACATTGAGCGTATGAATGCTAAATATAAACTTGTTTGCTGGAGATAAGGGTAGAAAACATGTTGTGTTTGCACCTGGAGATCTTGTTTGGTTACATTTGCGTAAGGATAGATTTCCTGATTTGTGCAAATCAAAGCTAATGCCACGTGCTGATGGTCCCTTTAAGGTGTTGGAGAAAATAAATGATAATGCATATAAACTTGAGCTGCCTGCAGATTTTGGGGTTAGTCCCACTTTTAACATTGCAGATTTGAAGCCTTATTTGGGTGAGGAAGATGAACTTCCGTCGAGGACGACTTCATTTCAAGAAGGGGAGGATTATGAGGACATCAATACCATTGTTACACCCACAGCCCCTGCTGCCATACATACTGGACCAATTACTAGATCTCGCGCACGTCAACTAAATTACGAGGTACTTTCGTTTCTTGGTAATGATTCTAATGTTCATGAGAATATGATGCTTCCTAAATTGGATACATTTGTTTTGCTTACAAATGAAGGGACTTGCTTGGAGAAGGATGAACATTGGAGCAAGAACAAGCATGGAGATGATGGCATGCGCAAGGGGAACAAGAACAGAGTTACAAGTGATGATTTCAGGACTTTGAAGCCACGATAATGGGTGCATGAAGCCTTGTACGAAATATACAAGATGCCACTTCATAAATTTCGTCCCGAGGCTATTCTAGGTGTCGCGTCACCTTATTATTGGGCCAGCCCCATGTAATTTCGAAATACATAAGTATAGGCTATTTTTAGAGTCCGTATGTGTGGGGAAACAAGAGATAGGGTTGCTTTCGGACCCCTCCACCAAGGGCCACGAAATTCCCCCCTCTTCCTCCATATATACATCCCTTAGGGCATTGTTTAGACTCTGGGTTTTGTTTAGATTAAAGTTCGCCATAGCTACAACTTCGCGTACTTCGTTTGTGTTCAACGACCAGACAAAGGCGTCACAGAACCCCACCTTGATCAATAAAGCTTTCATCTTATATTCGCAATATCCAGATTGCAATCTCAGTTTATTGCTTGTTCTTCGTTTGCTTGCAGGAAACAGACCCTCGTGGTCAGGTTGATCGTGCTCCGGCGTGATCAATAACCTCTCGGAGTTGGTTTAGCGATTGCTAAGGCGCGACGTCCTCGCACGTTCGTAGTCGGATCGTCAAAGTCGACTTCCACCAAAGTGAAATCCATCATCTCGTCGAAAGACGGGACACCTTTGCCTCTATCAAGTGGTATCAGATTTCCAGGTTGCTCGGTGAGATTTTAGAGTCTTTTGTAGTTTAGATCGAGTCTGTTCTTCATACCTATAGTCCACGAAAAAGCCAAAAAAAATTAGGGTTAGTTCATCCCATCCGAAACAATCTAAGCCTTTGCATAATCTTTTCTCTATTTGCTTTGTTGAATTTGCGGTTGCATCATCGTGTCAAGTTGCTGGTCTTAGCGTCTAGTCCTTTAGAGTTTCGAGTTCTGTTCACAGGTTGTCACGTCGTCGCTGCCATATATCACCATCGCATCATCATCGTCGCTGCTGCCATATACCACCACCACATATTCACCGCCAATCCGAGTCTATATACGCCACCACATATTCGCCGCCATCACGCCAATCCGAGTCCACCTGCAACATATATCCGCCACCAGTCCGAGTTCCACCAGATTCATCTCCGCCACCAGTTTGAGTTCCACCAGATTCATCTCCGCCACTAGTACGAGTTCCACCAGTTTCATCTCCGCCACCAGTCCTATTCCGAGTCCAGTATTTTGTTACTCTGTTTTGGATTTCCAGATCACGCAATACTCCGAGTCGTGATAGAGAAGGACTCCCCAACTTCTGTGCTACCCGCAGTAGAGAAATAGCTCCAAACTCAAAAAAAAAACTAAGTCTGGAAAATTCTGGCTAGGCAGTTTTTAGACCATTTGTAGACTTTTTCGAAAAAAATTGTTGCGGAGCAACAAAAAAAAGAGGAAAAAAAGTGCAAAAAAAAGGAAAAAAAAGAGAAAAAAATTCAGAGTGTGCTCCTCCCTTGTTTACGTGCCGCTCCGTGATTTTGTTGGTGTTCTAGGCTCGCATCTCTAGCACAGTCTAGCCTAGGACCACCACAGTACTGTCATTGAGCGTTTATTCAACTTTTCATCTCTGAATTGATTATTGCTGACCCTTTTTGCTACCATATTATAAGCCTTCCCAGCTCCACATACATCTACGTCGTGCGTTTGACTCTCCCTGGTAATCGCTCTATCCAAGCTTTGAGAGTTTTGACTACAACGGTTGCCGATCACCACCTGCTGCTGGCTAAGAACTGGTAAGAGTTTGAGATTTGCTTGACCGGTTTGTGATACACCACCACCACTTCTTAGTAGTCTGTAGGACCATATTCTAGTGTGTTTCTATTTGTTGCTTACCATGGTAGGATCACAAGCTTATGAGACTGACTGGGAGAACCTGACGAACAAACAACTACATGATAAATTTCAGCAAATGATGAGTGGACAGGTGCAAGATGTGCTAAACAGATTTGACGAGGCCATGGAGAAGATAGATGGCATGGACAAGACATTCGAAACAAAGCTCGATAACAAGTTTAATGAATTGCTGGCGCGTCTTCCACCACCACCACCCGCTGCACCTAACGCACCTCACCACCAACAACAACAACGACTACCTCCACATCGCGAAACAGCCCTCCTCCGAGCGAGCCGTGTCCCTCTTGCATTTGGCCAAACTGTTGGTGCTGCTCTTGATACTTCTGTGGCTCCTGCTACTGATGTGGAGGAGGATGATTATGTGGGAGATTAGGAGGATGAGGTTGATCAAAATCAGAACTACGTGCAACCACCTGCACCACAACCACCAGGTCGTCCACATGCAAATAATCACAATGGTAGGGCTCTCCCTCAGGTACGAGATCATGACCATCTTCCTAAACTGAAATTGAATATTCCACCATTTGAGGGTAGATATGTTCCTGATATATATCTTACTTGGGAGTTAGAAACTGAACAACGATTTACATGTTTACAATATCCCGAGGAGAGACGGGTTGCCGCTGTTGTTTGTGCTTTCACTAGTTTTGCATGTGTATGGTGGTCTGAACATTGTAGATTATATCCTATTCCAACTACTTGGGCTGCTTTGAAAACTTCCATGCGTACTCGTTGGGTTCCACCATATTATCAACGTGAATTGCTTCAAAAATTGCAGCGCTTAAGACAAGAGAAAAATTCTATAGAAGAATATTATCAGGAATTACAAACTGGCATGATTAGATGTGGTATTGTTGAGGAGAATGAAGCTATGCTTGCACATTTTCTGGGTGGATTAAATAGAGAGATTCACACCATTCTAGACTATAAGGAGTATACTAATATCACTCGTTTATTCCATCTTGCTTGTAAAGCTGAACGTGAAGTGCAGGATCGACAAGCATTGGCGCGAACTAACTTTTCTGCAGGCCAACCTTCATCATGGACACCGCGTGCATCTTCTACTTCAACTGCACCAGCACCTCAATCAGGTGCCACCTCCAGCCGTGATACAAGAAAACAGGCACAACCATATCTGCCAAGATCGCACCTGCCAGGCCTGCACAGAGTTCTTCTTCTTCCATGGCATCAACAGGGCACACAAGTGATATTATTTGTCGTTGTTGTAAGGGAGGAGGTCATTATGCGAGAGAATGCAAATCTCAGCGTGTGATGATTGCTACCGAGGATGGTGGGTATGAGTCCGCTAGTGACTATGATGAGGAGACTTTGGCTCTTATTACACGTGAAGAACATGTTGGAGATGATTCTGATCAAGAGACGCAATACATGGCTCCTGAAGAGGCTGACAGGTATGAATGTTTAGTTGCTCAACGTGTTTTGAGTGTGCAGGTCACACAAGCTGAGCAAAATCAGAGGCACAATTTGTTCCATACCAAGGGAGTTGTGAAGGAACGTTTTGTGCGCGTCATCATAGACGGAGGGAGCTGCAACAACTTGGGTAGCATGGAGATGGTGGAGAAGCTTTCTCTCACCACAAGACCACATCCACATCCTTACTACATCCAATGGTTCAACAACAGCGGCAAGGTTATGGTAACACGTACAGTTCGTGTGCATTTTAGTATCTCTACATATGTTGATTATATGTTGATTGTGATGTGGTACCTATGCAAGCATGTTCCTTATTACTTGGTAGACCATGGCAATTTGATAAAAATTCTATACACCATGGTAGAAACAATCAGTATACTCTTGTTCATAAGGATAAAAATATTACTTTGCTTCCTATGACTCCTGATTCTATTTTGAAACATGATATTAATAGAGCTAATAAAGCAAAACAGGAGAAGAATAAGAGTGAAAATAAGATTGTGGCAAAAGAATTTGAGAAACAAATGAAGCCTAATAATAAACCATCTAGTGTTGCTTCTGAAATTAAATTGAAAAGTGCATGTTTATTTGCCACCAAATATGATATTGATGAGCTAGATTTCAGCAAATCTGTTTGCTATGCTTTTGTGTGCAAAGAGGCATTATTTTCATTCCAGGACGTGCCTTCCTCTTTGCCTCCTGCTGTCACTAACATTTTGCAGGAGTTCGGTAACGTATTTCCACAAGACGTGCCACCAGGATTACCGCCTATTCGAGGGATTGAGCATTAGATTGACTAAATTCCCGGTGCTTCACTGCCAAACCGTGCGCCATATCGTACCAATCCAGAGGAGACGAAGGAGATTATGCGTCAAGTACAAGAGCTTCTCGACAAAGGTTATATACGCGAATCCCTTAGTCCTTGTGTTGTTCCTATTATTCTAGTGCCGAAAAAGGATGGTACATCACGTATGTGTCTTGATTGTAGAGGCATTAATAATATTACTATTTGTTATTGTCATCCTATTCCTAGGCTAGATGATATGCTTGATGAATTGAGTGGCTCTACAATATTCTCCAAAGTTGATTTGCGTAGTGGATACCTTCAAATTCGTATGAAATTGGGAGATGAATGGAAAACAACATTTAAAACTAAGTTTGGATTATATGAGTGGTTAGTCATGCCTTTTGGCTTAACTAATGCACCTAGTACTTTCATGAGATTAATGAACGAAGTTTTACGTGCTTTCATTGGACGATTTGTGGTAGTTTACTTTGATGACATATTGATTTATAACAAATCTTTGGAAGAACATTTGGAACATTCACGTGCTATTTTTATTGCTCTACGTGATGCACGTTTGTTTGGTAACCTTGGGAAGTGCACCTTTTGCACCGACCGAGTATCTTTTCTTGGCTATGTTGTTACTCCACGGGGAATTGAAGTTGATAAAGCCAAGATTGACGCTATTGTGAGTTGGCCGCAGCCCAAAATGGTCACACAAGTGAGGACTTTTATTGGCCTCGCTGGATTCTATAGGCGTTTTGTGAGAGATTTCAGCACCATTGCTGCACCTCTCAATGAGCTTACAAAGAAAGATGTGCCTTTTCTTTGGGGTACCGCACAGGAAGAAGCCTTCACGGTATTGAAAGATAAGTTGACACATGCTCCTTTACTCCAACTTCCTGATTTTAATAATACTTTTGAGCTTGAATGTGATGCTAGTGGAATTGGATTAGGAGGTGTGTTATTACAAGATGGCAAACCTCTTGCATATTTTTCTAAAAAATTGAGTGGGCCTAGTCTGAATTATTGTACTTATGATAAAGAATTATATGCTCTTGTTCGGACTTTAGAAACATGGCAACATTATTTATGGCCCAAAGAATTTGTTATACATTCTGATCATGAATCTTTAAAACATATTAAAAGTCAACCTAAACTGAATCGTAGACATGCTAAATGGGTTGAATTCATGGAGACTTTCCCTTATGTCATCAAACACAAGAAGGGAAAAGAAAATGTTATTGCTGATGCATTATCTCGTCGCTATACTATGCTTTCACAACTACACTTCAAAATATTTGGTTTGGAGACCATCAAAGATCAATATGTGCATGATGCTGATTTTAAAGATGTAATGCAGAATTGTAAATAAGGAAGAATGTGGAACAAGTTCGTCGTTAACGAAGGATTTGTGTTTCGTGCTAACAAGCTATGCATTCCAGCTAGCTTTGTTTGTCTTTTGTTGTTGCAGGAGGCGCATGGTGGAGGATTAATGGGACACTTTGGCGTGAAGAAGACGGAGGACATACTTGCTACACATTTCTTTTGGCCAAAGATGAGACGGGATGGTGAGCGTTTTATTGATCGCTGCACTACATGTCAAAAAGCTAAGTCACGACTCAATCCTCATGGTTTATATATGCCTTTGCCTGTACCTAGTGTTCCTTGGGAGGATATATCTATGGACTTTGTTTTAGGTATACCTAGAACAAAGAAGGGGAAGGATAGCATATTTGTTGTCGTGGATAGATTCTCGAAAATGGCACACTTTATACCATGTCATAAAAGCGATGATGCTGTTAATGTTGCTGATTTGTTCTTTCGTGAAATTATTCGCTTGCATGGTGTGCCAAATACTATTGTTTCAGACCGTGTTACTAAATTTCTTAGACACATTTGGAGATGTTTATGGTCTAAGTTGAGGACTAAACTGCTTTTTAGTACTACTTGTCACCCCCAAACTGATGGACAAACTGAAGTAGTCAATAGAACATTGTCTACTATGCTTAGGGCTGTTTTGAAGAATAATAAGAAAATGTGGGAGGAATTCTTGCCTCATATTGAATTTGCTTATAATCATTCATTGCATTCTACTACTAAGATGTGCCCTTTTGAAGTTGTGTATGGTTTCCTACCTCGTGCACCTATTGATTTGTTGCCTCTTCCATCTTCGGAGAAGGTTAATTTTGATCCTAATCAACGTGCTGAATTGATTTTAAAAATTGCTAAATATAAACTTGTTTGCTGGAGATAAGGGTAGAAAACATGTTGTGTTTGCACCTGGAGATCTTGTTTGGTTACATTTGCGTAAGGATAGATTTCCTGATTTGCGCAAATCAAATCTAATGCCACGTGCTGATGGTCCCTTTAAGGTGTTGGAGAAAATAAATGATAATGCCCATAAACTTGAGCTGCCTGCAGATTTTGGGGTTAGTCCGACTTTTAACATTGCAGATTTGAAGCCTTATTTGGGTGAGGAAGATGAACTTCCATCGAGGACGACTTCATTTCAAGAAGGGGAGGATGATGAGGACATCAATACAATTGTTACACCCACAGCCCCTGCTGCTATACATACTGGACCAATTACTAGAGCTCGCACACGCCAACTAAATTACAAGGTACTTTCGTTTCTTGGTAATGATTCTAATGTTCATGAGAATATGATGCTGCCTAAATTGCATACATTTGTTTTTCTTATAAATGAAGGGCCTAGCTTGGAGAAGGATGAACATTGGAGCAAGAACAAGCATGGAGATGATGGCATCCGCAAGGGGAACAAGAACGGAGTTACAAGTGATGATTTGAGAACTTTGAAGCTACCATAATGCATGCATGAAGCCTTGGACGAAATATACAAGATGCCACTTCATAAATTTCGTCCCGAGGATATTCTAGGTGTTGCGTCACCTTATTATTGGGCCAGGCCCATGTAATTTCGAAATACATAAGTATAGGCTATTTTTAGAGTCCGTATGTGTGGGGAAACAAGAGACAGGGTTACTTTCGGACCCCTCCACCAAGGGCCACGAAATTCCCCCCTCTTCCTCCATATATACAACCTTTAGGGCGTCGTTTAGACTTTGGGTTTTGTTTAGATTAAAGTTCGCCATAACTGCAACTTCGCGTACTTCGTTTGTGTTCAACAACCAGACAAAGGCGTCACAGAACCCCACCTTGATCAATAAAGCTTTCATCTTATATTTGCAATATCCAAATTGCAATCTCAGTTTCTTGCTTGTTCTTCATTTGATCGCAGGAAACAGACCGTCGTGGTCAGGTTGATCGTGCTCCGGCGTGGTCAATAACCTCTCGGAGTTGGTTTAGCTATTGCTAAGGCGCGACGTCCTGGCATGTTAGTAGTCGGATCATCAAAGTCGACTTCCACCAAAGCGAAATCCATTATCTCATCGAAAGACGGGACACCTTTGCCTCTATCACAATGAGTCATCATGACTCTCCCAACACAAGAATCAACAATAGCATGAGGCACATGATAAACGTGGCAAAAGCAACAAGGATCTCCACCAAGCATGCAAATACACATAGGAATATCATAATGGTGAAACATGGGTAGATGCAAACATGGGTCACAAGTGCATGGCAAACGCATAGAAACAAGCATAGCATGCAAAGTGAACATGGTAAAATGAGCATAAGGTGACAAGTCGTAAATGGCCCATAGCCGTGTGAGAGCCAAGTAGAAGAGATGCGCGTAGTCCTTGCGCGAATGGAACGGTGGTAAGGATAGTCCACGGGATCCCAAAGCATCGTTGCTCTCAAGAGCTCGTTTCGTCAACTCTTGGGATTGAGAGGTTGACGAGTATGCATGAGTACCTACACAAAACAAAGACAAAGGAAAAATTGTGTGTGCGTGGTAGATGTATACATCATCCATCATGATGCGCACGTGCATGTGTCGGTGAACACAAAATAGCCAATGCTCAAATAAATGATATGCGTGATATAGAAACATGTCATCCATCATGAGAGGTTTGTTATTATGTATAGCATAATGGAGACTCAAATTGTGTAATGCATCATGAGAGATATCTAGAGCATTGTTATTCATGGAATGCATAAGGTGCACACAATCATGGAAATCATGCAAAGTATGAAATGTATCAAGATCTCCGAATAAGTATGCGGAAACTATGGGGGTCTCCTCATGAGAATTAGTAGGAACATCACATGGAGAATATTGACAACATCCAAAACAATTCATATTTGGAACAATGTGATCATGTCATGGCATAGTAGATGAATTGCTCAAATCATGTAAAGGAAGCATGGCAATATCATCACATGAAAAACAAAAGCCAATGACCATCATCTCGTCATCTATGCCATAAGTGCAAATGGGATTTATTTTAATGGGGCATGCATAGTTACTATGCTGAGATTGAAATGATGCAATGTGGGAGATCTCACTCATAGCATATGACAAGTTCAATGGATTGTCAAACATGATGTGACCAATAGAATTTTCACATGATATCATATGGAGCATAGCATCACAACTAGGCAACTCAACATGCCCATCATCATATTCATCATAAATAGGTAAGTCAAGGCATGACGAAGTTTCACTAGTATGAAGCATGGTAATAGGTGGGTCAACATCATGGGAGCAATCATTGTCAAGAGCGTCCACTAGTGGGACAAGAGAAGCACCATCACCTATATTACCTTTGGAGCATAGCTCATGTGTTGTAGGTGAGGTGTTGAAGATTGTCTCGTTGTCATCTTCATCTTGATGGAACCCTTTGGGGGGTGCATCATCGTCCACCATGGCCATCATATTGTCCATTGGAGGGATGGACTCATCGAGGATAGGCATGTCATCATGTAGGAGACCTAGCACCAAAGAAGAAAACGCACTAGGAGTAGAGGTTAAGTCGTTAGAAATCATGGTGGCCTCACGTGTCGTGTCAACTACCTCACTCACTAAGTGTTGTGGCTCACTCACTCCATCAAGGATGCACTCACTCATATTGTTGGTGGAGTCACTCAAATGACGCTCAACCTCACATAGGATGTGTGGAATGCTCTCATGTGTGGGGCTAGTGGTGGACACACTCATCCTCTCATAGGAAATGCTCTCAATGTCACATATGATGGAGTCACTCATGTCACTCATGTGGTGGTGGCTCTCCTCACATGACAAATGGGGCATCTCGACATATGTGGGTGTCGGAGAGATGTAGGTGCAAAAGTCTCCATGCTCAACTCCTATCGCCGTGGTCGAAGGGGATGGCCCTTGCTCGACCTTCTTGTCGCTGTCTTGGTGTTGGTCATCTCGCGGTCTTCTTTTGTGCTCTTGAAGCTTGGACTTGGCGTGAAGTAGGGCTTGTTGGGACTTGTGCATTTGCGCTTGTGGAGCATCTTCATGATGATGATGTCATTCACGTGCTTGAGCTCGTAGTAGATGTCGTTTGTCATCGTCGTGCACATGATGCTTGGATGTGACTTGCCCTTCATGACGATGTTGATCACGACCGTGATGGTGGTCGTGATGTGGATGTGGACGAGGACGATTTGCACTTGCATCGCGGCCGCGCTCCGAAGACTTGTGGCTTGAATGTCGCTGCCTTGAAGATGAAGAAGGGGAAGAAGACTTGATCAAGGTTCTAATCTCCTCCATCCTTGCATCTTGCTCCTCTTTATGTGCGGAAAGCTTCTTGTCGATGTAGTCCCTTTTCCTTGCTTCGGAGTGACGAATGTCGATGGAGATGTTCTTGATGCGCTCTCGCAATCTTGATTGTGCACCTTGCATTTGTCGTTGTAGATCGAAGATGGACGCTTTGGTGATGTAGTTGTTCACGCCGTCGTTGTTGTCGTAGACCAGAGAGGAAATGCCTTGCCTATCCATCACAAGACTCGAGCAAAGGTGAGTAGGAAATGAGATAAACAATACCAAGCTACCTTTTCCCAAAGTTGAGGATGTATCTTGTATCACTCAATGTGAAATGAAAGAATAGTGGAATTGGTACCGGACTTGTTCACTCACACCCACAAAGTAAAGCTTATGGTAGAGCTCGGTGAGGATAGTGGCACAAAAATTTGATGCAAAATGTTAGTAAGAGTCAATAATGTTGGAAAAGATTCACAAATTCGCAAGTGAAACAAGTAGACCAATAGCAATATGTGGTACACGGAAACACACACACAGATAGATAAATGGGGTCGTGCGACCAAGGAATGAGCACAAAATGTGGAATCCACGGAAAACTCTCGTGTTGCACAACTCAAGAGAGACGCTAGCATGATTGCTCAATAGGCAGATACGACACTTGTGCACAACCTATAAGATGCAAAATGGATAAACTTTCTCTCCCAAGTGTGGTATGTATGTATGGTTCCCGGTGTTTCTCTCAAGATGATCCAAGATGATCGGATATGACAATCATATGTGCAATGGGGTATGATGCTATGGCACATGCTTACAAGCTTCTTTGCTCTCTTTCTTTTGCTTAAAAGCTTTATTCTCTCTCTCTTTTTTTTCTATGGCCACTTTTGCACAATGCACAAACCAAGATAGCAATTGTGTATATGCGGGAACAAAATTGTGACTCGAGATATGATACCAAGATATGCACCACGGTGAGATGGTATGTATGATATGGGAAGTATGATCACTAATGTGCACAAGTAACGTTGCCGGCAATACTCAAATGGCTAGTCTCGATAGGCAAGTAACGCAAAATGGGCTAGGGGTTAACAATGCAATTGCAAGGATATACAATGGTGTCGTTGATGTTACTGTCCTTTGCGATGATGAGTGGCGGTGTTCTTGATGTAGCTACCAAGATGATGTAGACCCGTCCCTAAGTAGCCGAAACACCTTAGGAAACGGTCAAACCCGCAAACTAAAAATCTCAAATGACAAAGGTCAAATGGTGGAAGTGGAAATGGCAATGTGGAAGTGGTGGTGGTTTGTGAAGAATCAATTGCACCTTAGGAGACACAAATCACTCCTCAAGCAACCACTAATTCTAAGGGGATCGAGATGGGTTAGGTTGCGAAAGTCGATGGTGGTGTAGCAGATGATATGGTGGCCTAGGCAATCTTGCCAAAATGACGAAATTTTGGTGGAGTCAAATGGTGTTGGAATCTATCTAGGTGGATGGGGGATGTCAGTAGCTACTCAACGAGCTAGAGAACGCAAAAATCGGACTCCGGATGTGGAAATTATTGGCAAAACAGTGAACTGCTCGCGGCTGACCTGGGGGGGTCGTGCGCATGGGGGTAGGAGCCCGTGGGCACGGGATCCCGTGTGCACGGTACACGTACCGGGGACACGGGGTGTTTTGGGACACACGGGTTTGGCGGATTTCTTCCCGATCTAGGCTCCAAATGGATGGATCTCGTGGTTGGGGTGTAGCTGGGGAGGTAAGGGGGTGGTATGGGGGGTGGGTGGGCAAAGGGACAGCGGCAGAAACGCACTGGAAGGGCCGTGCGCATGGGGTCTGTCTGACCCGTGTGCACGGGGGGCCCGTGTGCACGGGGTCCCGATGGCCTGTGTGCACGTGGTCCTCGAGGATCGGACGAACAACTCCGGATCCGTGGCAAATCTAGAATTTGAGGTCAAAATCGAAGGGTGGAAGGTAGGGGAAGGTGGTAGAGGGGTGGATCTACTTGCTACACTCCAAATCCATGGACCAAATCCAACAAAATCTCATCAAACCAACAAATCACAAAAAAAAAATTGGGGCTATTTTTGGTGGGGAATTTTCGAATTTAGGACGAAATCACACAAAACTAGGCTAGAAAACAAAGAGGGGGCTCCAATTTCATGATCAACCATGGCTCATGATACCAAGATGTTGTAGGGTGGAACCCTATGGGGAGTGATGAGGACATGACTACCTTGGATAAAACACATGCATATTTGTCAAGTGATTTCTATTGCAAACTATTCAATAATCTATTTATGTTATCCAGAACAAAAATACTTCACATACTTTTGTGTTCTCTCTAATTGCAGGTGTATAGGACATTTGTAAAATCCACATATGAAGATAAGGGAAAAGGAGAAGTTTATGTGCTGTTCAGAAAGTTCTCTCACGTCACTTTCGGGCCAAGAGAAGATAGAGTCCAAGTCTCTCACATTCTGGATTCAGATTCGGACTGCACAGACATACCTGACTCAAAACGCCAACAACATTTTCATACGGACTCCGAATTGGGTGATTATTTTTTGTTGGAAATTAAATTACATGCTCTTTCCAACCCAATTGGAATCACCTCAAAATCCGTCCGGAGCGTTGAGTTATGGACGAAACAATCTGATGCTGCACCAGAATCCGTGTCAAACTACAAGTCCAAAGGTGTTACGTCACCTCCAATTGGGCGCATTGGTCTTGCACGACCTAGGGCTAGTTTTAGGCTGCCTTGGGACGTCTTCCCACCTCCTTGGCCGCCACCCCTTGCTCCTATATAAGTAGATCCATCTAGTAGCTTTTCCCTTGGCCAAAAGAAATGTGTAGCAAGTACGTTGTTGTAGGGTGGAACCCTATGGGGAGATCTTTCACGAATTGGAGGGGGAATCCCCCAGAACAAGATGAACAAAAGAGGGAAAACAAGAGGAACACTCAAGAACAAGTCAAATCACACATCCACTAGACAATCAAACACACAAGATCCACAAGGTACATGAACAATCAAAGAGAAATAAGATACATGGTAGAGTTCATCCCAAATCCTATGGAGGAGATGAGGGCTTGATGATCCTATGATTGGGATCCTTCCCCAAGGAGGAGGTCTTGATGTTTGGTCACTCCAAGAGGAGATCTTGATCTCCTAGTGGAGAGGATCCATGGAGCAAAGATCACAAATGTCTATAAACTACTTTGCTATCCCTAACATATGGTCTAGGTACGGAATATATAGGCATGGGGACGAAGTGGATGAAGAGGAGGCCCAAACAACAATCAAAGCCGTCCATCCTGTAGGGCCCGTGCGCACGGGGTAAGTTGGGCCCGTGCGTACGGGAGTCCCGTGGGCACGGTACAGGCCCGTGCGCACGGGGGTCCTGTGGGCACGGTACAGGCCCGTGCACATGGGGTGCTCCACCGCCAACTTCCTGAGTAGTCCGTGCGCACGGGGTCTTCGAGGCCCGTGGGCACGGGGTTGCCTGGGAGGTGCTCAGTTGATCCTGTTGCACTCCTTCTTCCTCCTTGTGGCCTTGTGGTCCTTCTCCAACTCCTTTGGGGTGTTCCTCACCAGCTTGTGGTTGTTGGTCTTCATACCTAAGGGCACATAGAGCATTTTGGTGAGGTAGCAAGCAAGTCCAATGGATATTCATGATGTTCTCGAAGAGGAGCGGGTTCACCTTAATTCCAATGGCGTATGTTCGAGGTCTCGTCATATGTTCTCTTGGGGTATGGAGAGTAGTCGGAGTGTACATGGGGATGAACATGGGATGCTCCACATCATACGTCCTCCGTCTTCTTCACGCCAAAGTGTCCCATTAGTCCTCCTCCATGCGCCTCCTGCAACAACAAAAGACGAACGGAGCTAGCTGGAATGCATAGCTTGTTAGCACGGAACACAAATCCATCATTAATGATGAACTTGGTCCATGTTCTTCCTTCTTTACAATTCTTCAATACATCTTTAAAATCAGCATCATGCACATAGTGATCTTTGATGGTCTCCAAACCAAATATTTTGATGTCAAGTTGTGACAGCATAGTATAGCGACGAGACAATGCATCAGCAATAACATTTTCTTTACCCTTCTTGTGTTTAATGACATAAGGGAAAGTCTCAATGAATTCAACGCATTTAGCATGTCCACGATTCAGTTTAGCTTGACTTTTAATATGTTTCTAAGATTCATGATCAGAATGTATAACAAATTCTTTGGGCCATAAATAATGTTGCCATGTTTCTAAAGTCCGAACAAGAGCATATAATTCTTTATCATAAGTAGAATAATTCAGACTAGGGCCACTCAATTTTTCAGAAAAGTATGCAACAGGTTTGCCATATTGTAATAACACACCTCCTAATCCAATTCCACTAGCATCACATTCAAGCTCAAATGTCTCATTAAAATCAGGAAATTGGAGTAAAGGAGCATGTGTCAACTTATCATTCAATAACCGTGAAGGCTTCTTCCTGTGTCGTACCCCAAACAAAAGGCACATCCTTCTTTGTAAGCTCATTGAGAGGTGCAGCAATGGTGCTGAAATATCTCACAAAACGCCTATAGAATCCAGCGAGGCCAAGAAAACTCCTCACTTGTGTGACCGTTTTGGGCTGCGGCCAACTCTCAATAGCTTCAATCTTGGTTTTATCAACTTCAATTCCCTATGGAGTAACAACATAGCCAAGAAAAGACACTCGGTCGGTGCAAAAGGTGCACTTCCCAAGGTTACCAAACAAACGTGCATCACGTAGAGCAATAAAAACAACACGTAAATATTCCAAATGTTCCTCCAAAGATCTCCTATAAATCAATATGTCATCAAAATAAAGTACCACAGATTGTCCAATGAAAGCACGTAAAACTTCGTTCATTAATCTCATGAAAGTACTAGGTGCATTAGTTAACCGAAAAGGCATGACTAACCACTCATATAATCCAAACTTAGTTTTAAATGTTGTTTTCCATTCGTCCCCCAATTTCATACGAATTTGATGGTATCCACTATGCAAATCAACTTTGGAGAATATTATAGAGCCACTCAATTCATCAAGCATATCAGCTAGCCTAGGAATAGGATGACGTTAATGAATAGTAATATTATTAGTGCCTCTACAATCAACACACATATGCGATGTACCATCCTTTTTGGGCAAAGGGATTCGCGTATATAAACTTTGTCGAGAAGCTCTTGTACTTGACGCATAATCTCCTTCGTCTCCTCTGGATTGGTATGGTATGGCGCATGGTTTGGCAGTGAAGCACCGGGAATTAAGTCAATCTGATGCTCAATCCCTCGAATAGGCGGTAATCCCGGTGGCACGTCTTGTGGAAAGACGTCAGCGAACTCCTGCAAAATGTTAGTGATAGCAGGAGGCAAAGAGGAAGGCACGTCCTCAAATGAAAATAATGCCTCTTTGCACATAAAAGCATAGCAAACAGATTTGCTGAAATCTAGCTCATCAATATCAGATTTGGTGGCAAATAAACATGCACTTTTCAATTTAATTTTGGAAGCAACACTAGATGGTTTATTATTAGGCTTCATTTGTTGCTCAAATTCTTTTGCCACAATTTGATTTTCACTCTTATTCTGCTCCTGTTTTGCTTTATTAGCTCTACTAATATCATCTTTCAAAATGGAATCAGGAGTCATAGTAGGCAAAGTAATATTTTTCTCCTTATGAACAAGTGTATACAGATTATTTCTACCATGGTGTACAGAATTTTTATAAAATTGCCATGGTCTACCAAGTAATAAGGAACATGCTTGCATAGGTACCACATCACAGTCAACATAATCAGCATATGTAGAGATACTAAAATGCACACGAACAATACGTGTTACCTTAACCTTGCCGCTGTTGTTGAACCATTGGATGTAGTAAGGATGTGGATGTGGTCTTGTGGTGAGAGAGAGATTCTCCACCATCTCCATGCTAGCCAAGTTGTTGCAGCTCCCTCCGTCTGTGATGACACGCACAAAACATTCCTTCACACCTCCCTTTGTATGGAACAAATTATGCCTCTGATTTTTCTCAGCTTGTGTGACCTGCACACTCAAAACACATTGAGCAACTAAACATTCATACCTGTCAGCGTCTTCAGGAGCCATGTATTGCGTCTCATGATCAGAATCATATCCACCGTGTTCTTCACGTGTAATAAGAGCCAGAGTCTCCTCATCATAGTCACTAGCGGACTCATACCGACCGTCCTCAGTAGCAATCATCACACGCTGAGATTTGCATTCTCGTGCATAATGTCCTCTTCCCTTACAGCGACGACAAATAATATCACTTGTGTGCCCTGTTGACGCCATGGATGAACAAGAGCTCTGCGCAGGCCCGACGGGTGTGTTATTGGCAGATAGTGGTGGTTGTGCCTGCTTCCTTGTATCACGGCTGGAGGTGGCCCCTGATGGAGGTGCTGGTGCAGTGGAAGTAGAGGATGCACGCGGTGTCCATGATGAAGGTCGACCTGCAGAAAAGTTAGTTTGCGCCAATGCTTGTCGATCCTGCACTTCACGTTCAGCTTTACAAGCAAGATGGAATAAACGAGTGATATTAGTATACTCCTTATACTCTAGAATGGTCTGAATCTCTCTATTTAATCCACCCATAAAACGTGCAAGCATAGCTTCATTCTCCTCAACAATACCACATCTAATCATGCCAGTTTGTAATTCCTGATAATATTCTTCTACAAAAAATTTCCCTTGTCTTAAACGTTGTAATTTTTGAAGCAATTCACGTTGATAATATGGTGGAACCCAACGAGTACGCATAGCAGTTTTTAAAGCAACCCAAGTAGTTGGAATAGGATATAATCTACAATGTTTAGACCACCATACACATGCAAAACTAGTGAAAGCACAAACAGCAGCAGCAACCCGTCTCTCCTCGGGATATTGTAAACATGTAAAATGTTGTTCAGTTTCTAACTCCTAAGATATATATCAGGAACATATCTACCCTCGAATGGTGGAATATTCAATTTCAGTTTAGGAATATGGTCATTATCTTGTACCTTAGGTGGTGGTGCACGCCTACCGTTGCGAATATATACCCGAGGTTGACCTGCTGGTGGTGGTGCTGGTGGCTGCACGTAGTTCTGATTTTGATCAACCTCATCCTCGTAATAGTCCTCCACCTCTACAATAGCAGTAGGAGCTACAGAAGCACCAACAGCTGTAGCAGCGGCACCAGAATTTTGTCCTGGCTCAATAGGAACACGCTGTGCTCGCCCTACTGTATAGCGGCGTAGAGCTGGTTGTGGTAGACGTTTGAGTAACTCATCAAACTTGGCGTCCAACTTGGTGTCAATTGACTTCTCAATGTCATCCATCTTCTCCATTGCCTTTCCAAAGCTGACCATCACGTCTTCCACCTGTTGACCCAACATTTGATGAAATTTATCATAAAGCTCCTTGTTCGTAATGTTCTCCCAGTCAATCTCGTCGGCTTGTGTTCCTGCCATAGTTAGCAGCAATAAAACAGACAAGAATATGATCCTACAGACTACTGGAATATGGTGGTGGTGGGGTGTCACAGATCCGTCAAGCGAATCTCAAATTCTTACCAGTTCTTACCCAGCAGCAGGTGTTGATCGGCAACCGTTGTAGTCAAAACTCTCAAAGCTTGGATAGAGCAATTACCAGGGAGAGTCAAATGCACGACGTAGTTGTATGTGGAGCTGGGAAGGCTTATAATATGGTAGCAAAAAGGGTCAGCAATAATCAATTCAGAGATGCAAAGTTGAATAAACGCTCAACGATGGTACTGTGCTGGTCCTAGGCTAGACCGTGCTAGAGACGTGATGTAGGGCGGAACCCTAGGGGCCGATCTTTCACAATTGGAGTGGGATCCCTCGACTCCCATAGGCGAAGAGCTGCTTCCAAAGACCGGCCCCATAGGGTTACGCCCTACATCATCTTGGTATCAGAGCCAGGTAACATAAACCTACAGGAGCTATAAAAGAGCAAGTTCCCACAAGCAAAGAGCTGCTTCCGAGAAATCTTTTACCCCCTTTCCACCCTTCGGGGCTGCTAACAACGAGCTAATACACAGGAATGACACGGCTCCTACACCGCTTAACTCCAATAATAGAACCTGGTCCCACATCCCTTGCATTTGATAATGAAACAATCAGAATTTGTTGAATTGAAATATGTTCAATCTCATTTCTTTTACGTGGTCTTGGCAACTATCAATTATCCTTTCCTCGGCTTCCTACACGGATATAGCCGTAAACGGTATCTAGTAGGCAACCTGGGAACTACATTAGCTTAGGGGGATCGGGTAGCGAGCTCTCTCCTCGGCAAAGCAGACAAGAAGAAATTCCACCATTGGGAACGGCACGCCCCCTTCCCTAGGGCTAGAGGTATTTACACGCTGCATTGAACCTAACAATAGAGCGAGTACTACGATGAAAATCACTTTTATGAGCGATACCTTTGTCTTTGGTGCTTGGGTTGTCCTCCCAGTGGTGTGGTCCTCGGTTTCAGAAATGACATATTGAACCGGTATCTTTAGCATATAAAAAATCCTTTGTTTGACGGCATCCCTCCTCTAAAGCTGCTTCCTTCCTTTCCGGTTCGTAGTGGTTACGAGCAGAAGTGCAATTCAAAGCGCATTCCATAGTTGTATTAGATAGTTTAGATATAGTGACCCACTAGTTCGAGATGCACTGACCTTGGCCATTGCCTGCTAACTACGGTCATTATATGTCAATTCGGATCGCACACCGGAAGCAAAGATCAGGGGATTGCCAACTTGAATGAATGTAATCCGGTTACGGTGTAGGGGAGATTTATTATTGAGTTGATAACGCACTCCGTTTACTAACATTGAGAACTATGCCATGGAATGGAATATTCCCATTTCCGATTGTTGAAAACAAATGCGACTTTCAAAAGGCACATCAAATGTATGGACACAACGATTTGCCCACGGATTCATTGATTCATTAGCTGCGCTGCTTTTGTGAGTTCCACTGGCGTGAAACTCCGAAGGGAGAGCCCGGAGGGAGCTTATTCATTCCTTTCGTGGCTTGCCATGGTTATTTCCTTGCCCAGGGCACAGTCTGGTTATCTGTTTTGTGCCTCATCGGGCACCCAAGGGTTTCTCTTATGAATGGTGCGATCCGGCATCCTTGAAGCTCGGAACTCCTCTCTGGAATTTTGACCATGAAAATGCCATTTACCCTTAGCAATGAAGAAATCTATTGAACAATCTGTTTCATTGCAATACCTCGCTCTAACAACTCCTATTCCCACGGCATTACCACAAGGATTTCCTGTTTCCCCGATCCACCAGCTACGTTCGCACACTTCCAAATAGTAAATGCTCCCGCGGTTGGAGTTGAGACTTTCTTATCCCTCTTGTTACGACGGATCGAGCATATGATTCTTTTCTTGATTGAAATCATTCACTTTTCCTTGAAATCGTCACAAAGTAATTGGAAGAAGAAGTGCTTGAGAAGCTCATGGATATATTCTATGGTGGCTTCTCCAATAGTTCGAGCCATAGCTTCATTTCATTGTTTCTATAATTTTCTTCACTTTATCATTGCCCTCAAGTACAAGTAATTTCTGACAAACTTTCTTTCCCATGGTTCGGGTGGGCACGGATATGGATGGCAGGACAGGAGTGAAGATCCCTCAGCTAAGGGCTAGACCGGACGTTTCACTGTCTGATGACGAGTGGCACACAAATCAACCTGAGAAGGATTCTGCTATGTCAAAAGTGTTTATATAAACGAATTGTTTAACGCCAAGATGCCAATAGCAATGATGGATAAAGCAACTCCCACGAGTAGGGCTCGAAAGCCGGGGACTCTCCTGGCAAAGAATCTGAACGATCTGAGTTCTTTTCTGAGAAAGAAGAAGATGCAAGGCATGGATCCAAGCCTGAAGGCGACGTGGAGTGTTATTATTATCGTTACTCCAGAGAATGGGAGGCACTCTCTTCTTGCAAAATGCAGTTATGAAATCTGTAATCTAGATGATTCTGGTTGAAGGGGACGATGCAGCCTAGCGGTTACGAACTTTTTGTTCGATTCAAAGGATTTCCACTTGAGTAAAGCTATGGTGGGAAATAAACTACCAATTAGGCAATGCGCGTCTCTATTTCTTGAATTCTCTGGTCTAGGCAACCCGAAAGCGTTGTTTAACAAAGACAAGTCTGAATTTGAAACGCAATCCGGCAGAGAAAAGAAACTTAAGTAACCACCAGTTGAAACTGAGCGAGGATGCCTCTCCTAATGGAAGTTACGGGCTCAAACAATACCTAATGGTAGGCAACTTTGCTACCCGAGCATCTCTTTCTTATTAAGAACGACATAAATGTTGATTTTCTACTCTCGGGAGTAGGTAAGGGGGACTATGCCCAATAAAATAGGGACTACGGTAGGCATGAAATGAAACTTCTTATCTTAGGTACGGAATTCCTCCACATTAAGACACCAACCTGCCCTTGACAAGTCAATAATCAAACACTATATTTAGGATCACAAGCCGATGCGATGCTTCACATCGAAATGGGTTAGTGCATCTGAGAGACCCCACCTAGCTCTAAAATGGTTTCAACCTTTCCTCGACCTCATGGAATGAACTAACTCATATGGAGTGAGCATATTATCATAGACATCCCTCACGATAGCGAACTTGAAGAAGTAGCTTTCTCGACATCTACTTTATCCCAAGTGCAATAATGCTCCAAGTACGGGTTTTCGAATTCATTCCTCGCTGATCGCGCCTCATCTTCAGTTCACGATTGAGGGCCAAATGGAGACTGGTGAGATAGAGGCTCTGGCTAAGGTTGACATCTAGGCTCTGGACAAGCGATATGAGATACTTTATGAAGGATCCAGCTAAGAAAATGAAATGGGTTAGTGGGAACAAGCAGCTAAAGTGCAATGAGCTCGAAAAGTGCAAACTTGAATGATAGCTAGTGGTGGATTGAGACTTTTGAGCTTCTCCATCGATCACTTTTGCGGAAGCTGAGTCCTTTCTTTTAAGCAAGTTCAAATCCAGCAAAAAACGAGTATCAATCTGTCCCAAGTGCAGATAGGAGAAGCCAGGTCGGATTACGACATTGAATTGAATTGAGTGGCCCCTTCCCTTCGCATCACAGCATCAACCCTGATCACCTCACTTTACTTTAATATTTGTGTGCATGCTACAAGATGTACAATTTGATTGGTTACTCCGGTGTCTAAGTGTCAGTTTCAAGTATTCTTCTTATGATAGACTGAAGGCTTATCGGCGCGTGAAGGTTCTCTGGATTGGTTGTGGTGAGCGGTGGGTGAAGGATTGTCAGTGTAAAGCTATTGTTCAATTCCATGTTGTTCAGGAAATGGCGGAATTATCGCGGAGTACTGCTGCAAGCTATTCTATGTTACAGGACCATGATGACTCTGCTTCGGATCTAAGGGTCCTCTCCACTGAAGCTAATCAGAAATCTCCTACACTCTGTTCCATTCAGTTAGCTTGCTCAGTAGTCCATAATTTGGATGTTACCCTCTTTTCTTGGTCGACTCGGGCATCACTCATTCCTTTTTCAATGCATCATTGGCATCTCATATTGAAGCTAAAATTTTCATCTCCTGAATCTGTGCGTGCAGGCAGCATCAATTTATCACCTAATGGTATCTTTGTTCTACCGGCACATACATTTCAATTTCCTTGGTCAACGGAAGTCACCTTTTCTTTTTCCTTGTTTTCGTCATGTGTCGATTCAACATTCGTTGGACTTTGTAGCTTCAAGGACGTAGTCATCCTCTCAACATTCTAGTCATGATATTGCTTAAAAAGAAGCCCGACTTACCTATATTATCAAAGGACCGAGTCGAGCCCTAACTAGAAAAGTGCATGGGTGACCAAATTTAGGACAAAGTAGGCGCGGAAGATCCACATGCAACGAAACATCCCTCACGAGTTCCAAACCTGACTTGGCTTTGTGAAAGCTCCCGTTGACATTCTAACACATTGGCATTCTAATCTTTGATTATTTCTTAAGAAATTCGACCCGGAAGGCTTTTTAGCTGAACATAAGGAGTGGTGTGCGGACCCACAGGCAGTTACCATTATATCATTAGATTAGTTAATTCCCATGCGCCAAACAGGCGTCACCACACTTCCTCCCAAAGGCTTATTTTAGGCTTCCCCGCCACATCACACGCTTGCTTGCTTTTGCTAATCCGATCCAGAAAAAACGAACATTCTCCCACGTGCTTCGGGCCTTGCAATAGCAGTAGATGCTACATACGCGGTGTCATTATCCGCGATTCATCAATTGATCAGAACAAAGGGAATATAACCTGCCCCTCATTGTCCAGGTTTTCTTTGAACAACATCGGCCGGACAAGAACAAAGGTTTTCACCATCGTCTTTGCGCTTTGCTGGAACTATGTAAGGTTTACGCTCGTGACTTCACGAGATAGTGATTTTCAACATCCCACACAACTCTCACTCTCACTCTAGCAAAAGGAAATGAATGTATCTACTCCTTCAAACAACAGGAAAGTAGACACGCATCCTACCCGCATCGATGCCTCTGCCCTCTTGTATCTACATATCATGATATGGATACCCTTGGTAATTAATAAAGGGAAGATGATTTTAGCCGAGGTGATCGGACTAACACTGAGTGCATTTGTCACGTCTAGGCTTATTACGTTCTTAGTGTTCTAAAGTGGGACAGGCGCTAGCTCTAGTAACCATTCTCCATTGATTGGAAAGGGCTTAGAAAGGCATTTATGAAACTTGGAAAGCATCACTCTGGCTTAGAGTCACCAACCATCGAACCATCTCCAGGTCACAGTCACCCACCAGGAAGGCATAGAGGCAAGATAGAAAGTAAAGACAGCAGGAATTGAACCTAGGAATAGTAAAATGATGATTCAAAGCGCTACCGGGATGCAGCTCTTGTTCGAGGTAGGTTAGTAGCTCTAGCCAGAAGTAGAAAAGCATTAGTTGGTGGTAGCCCTTAGGAACATGAGGAGGCTGATGTAGTGAAACTTGATGAGCAATGACGAGGCCCTTTCACACTATCGCCCTGGATTGTTCACCTAGTTCAGAGAACACTTAGGTTGCTTAGAAAGCGTAGCGTTAGGAGACACCAGGGTGTTAGCATTCAAGAATGAGATCACACCAGTGGTACCAGAAGCTCCAAAGACCGTTGAAAACAAAGGGAGTGGACAGACAAAGAAGAGAAAGGAACAAGAACCCAGTCGTTGAACCAGTATAAAGCCCTAAGTGATCTGCTCTACAAGAGTATATTAACTCATGTTCGGAGTATGAACAGGGAAACCCGATACCTACTACCTTAGAAGAAAGAATTCCGGAAGAAATGAAGAAGATCTGTTCGACAGCGATCCTGACCTATCAATTCATGAAATTGGAGTTTGATGTTGTGTTGTAAACGAAATCTTCAGAGAAATGGAAGACACGCAGAGTATAGATTAGTTCATATCTCCACTCAATGAATTCCACATTCATATCCAATGTCATTTCATTAGCAAAAGATACCGCTACGCTCTAAATTGCTCTATTGACTTCGGATAGACGTGATCGAAACCAATATGCTTGGTTAGTTCACGCTTGACTGGATCATTGGCAATCTGAATAGGATTCGGAGTCTCCTGTACTGCCTTCATTCACTGCCAAGCTCTAGTAATGCATACTTTTACTATTATTTAAAGAAAAAACAAAAACTATTTCTGAGTTTATGCCCCACCAACAGAGCAAAAGAATGCTCAAATGAGGAACTAGAATATGAAAGTGCAAAATATCCTACCGAACAAAGAAAGCACCATATCTCATTTTTTAAATCTGGTAAAAATTCTTCAACCTATTGTATATGTATGTTTGTAACGTGCCACAAAACCATCTTAAGATTAGACAGTTATCAATCAGCAAATGCATTGACCACATGCAAAAAATCAAGAAGGATCTCCTTCCTTTTATTCGGTGCTTTCCTTTTATAAGTCACTGCTATTCTTCCTTGACCCTTCTTACCTTTGCTAGATTTTGCATTCCCCTCATTACTATTCGGCTCAGTATTATCTTCACCTTTGGAATTGCTTCCACCAGAAGTAGACGACAGGTACTGTAGATGTCAGAATTTCGTATATAGAAAATTCAGGTAGTAAGTAATGGAACTGTAGCATGCAAAGGGACTGTACCATGGAAATTGAGAAGAAATCTCCATCAAGTTTTTCCATTTTATGCCATATGAATAAGAGATTCCTTTTAGTTAGAAAGCTCGCGTAGAAGTTTGCTATCAAAGACCTCGGTATTCTTTTCATCTGCGGTTTCCCACTTCTCACTCTCTGGGTGAATGCCTCTACCAGAGGTTATGCACCAGCTTGGGAAAGCCTTAAGTTATATCTTAATCTGTCTTGCAAGGTAGATTGGATCATGTCCATGATAGAAGTTGCGAAGGAATGAAACGACGATTTCAGTATAGGAAGAGAAAGGGATTGTGCTTTCGACCGTGGCGAGATAGGATAGACTTGGGATTCTTTCTTGGCCCTTGATTGCCAACACTCTGGGGCTGAATTAATTAATGAAACTTATAGGAAGGATTGGGATGATGAGCTGGTGAGATTCTTTCTTTCGCTGACTGACCAAGGTAATTAATTCCTTCCATTGGCCAGGCGGGTAAGCAAGGAGACGACGTTCTCATTAAAAGAATGAAATATGCCATGCCGAATTCAAAAAAAAACTCCTTAAACTCCATCGTTTACCGACATCCTCTCGGCTATCATACGTCATCCGCTTATCTCTCTTAGGCATAGGCATCTCAACACATTCCTCCTTCTGAGTTGCTTGTCTGAACTTGGCTCTTTAGTAAAACGAAGGAGCTGCTAAGCTATTATTAGGTATCAATTTAGGAGCCTTTTGTCATTTCCAACTACATTATTGTGAGCATTCGGAACCCGTTTCTACGCGGTCATCAAATTGGCTGGCTTTGGACCCTCGATCGCAGCAATGAACTCAGCGTCCCACTTAACTTACTTTTGATCTAAACAAGGAAGAGCACTTGCCATTCGTTGGTTATTAGAAGCATCCCAAAAGTGTCCGGGTCGAAATATGGCTTTCAAATTAAGTTTCGAATTAGAAGATGCTGCCAAAGGCAGTGGGGGTGCCATACGCAAAAAGGAAGCGACTCATAGAATGGCAGAGGCAAATAGAGCTCTTGCACATTTTCGTTAATCCATGAACAGAACCTATGTATGTAGACACATGGATCCGTACATCTCGATCAAAAAAGAATCAATAGAAGGAGAATCGGACGATATCTTTCTTGAAACAAACAAAAAGGAAAAGAAAGAGAAAACAGAAATCATGATCAACTAAGCCCTCTCGAGGGCTTGCTTAAGAATAAGAAAGAAGAATCTTATGGAAATAGCATGGAATAAGGTTTGATCCTATTCATGGGGATTTCGTAAATATCCCATTTCTAAAATCGAAACAATCGGGACTTTTCGAAGATTGGATGCAGTTACTAATTCATGATCTGGCATGTAAAGAATGAAAACTTCATTCTCGATTCTATGAGAATTTTTATGAAAGCGTTTCATTTGCTTCTCTTCAATGGAAGTTTCATTTTCCCAGAATGTATCCTAATTTTTGGCCTAAAATTGGAATCACGGCCCAATAGAATTTTTGGCCTAGTTAGGGTTCAATGGGTTGTCAAACATGAAGTGACCAATAGAATTTTCACATGATATCCTATGGAGCATAGCATCAAAACTAGGCAACTCAACATGCTCATCATCATATTCATCATAAATAGGTAAGTCAAGGCATGAAGAAGTCTCACTAGCATGAACCACGACAATAGGTGGATCAACATCATGCAAGCAATCATTGGTAAGAGAGTCCACTAGTGGGACAAGATAAGCACCATCACCTATGTTACCTTTGGTGCGTCGCTCATGTGTTGTAAGTGAGGTGTCGAAGATCCACTCGTTGTCATCTTTGTTTTGATGGAACCATGTGGGGGTGCATCATTGTCCACCATGGCCATCGTCGTCTCCATTGGAGGGATGGACTCGTCGAGGATAGGTATGTCGTCATGTAGGAGACCTAGCACCAAAGAAGAAAACACACTAGGATTAGAGGTTATGTCGTTAGAAATCATAATGGTCTCACATGCCATGTCAACTACCTCACTCACTAAGTGTTGTGGCTCACTCACTCCCTCAAAGGTGCTCTCACTCATATGGTTGGTGGAGTCACTCAATGACGCTCAACCTCACATAGGATGTGTGGCATGCTCTCTTGTGTGGGGCTAGTGGTGGCCACACTCATCCTCTCATAGGAAATGCTCTCAATGTGACGTATGGTGGAGTCACTCATGTTCATGGGGTAGTGGCTCTCCTCACATGGCACTTGGGGCATCTCGACATATGTGGGTGTCGGAGAGATGTAGGTGCAAATGTCTCCATGCGCGGTCGCGTAGCTTGACTCGGAGTATGAGTCCAATATGGGCGCCGTCTTCATGTTGTTGAAGAGGTTCACGCCCGTCGCCGTAGTCGAAGGGGATGGACCTTGCTCGACCGTCTTGTCACCATCTTGGTGTTGGAGGTCCATATGATGTGGCACCTCGTAGCTCGTCTCCATGACCGAAGGGAATTTCCCATGCTCGTCCATCTTCCTTGGGGGGCTTCCGAAGATGGAAGTGTCATCCTCGCCTGTAGGTCGTCGCCTTGTTGTTGAGGATGTCGATGTAGGCAAACTCATGGGAAGTAGGCAAAGATGTCGTACGTCCAAAGGCAAAGATGCCTTGATAGCACTTGGCGAAGATGCCAAAGTGGTTGTTGTAGTCGTAGCACCATCTTGGTGGTGGTCATCTCGCGGTCTTCTTTTGTGCTCATGAAGCGTCGACTTGTCGTGAAGTAGGGCTTGTTGGGACTTGTGCATTTGCGCTTGTGGAGCATCTTCGTGATGATGATGTCATTCGTCGTCGTCGTGCACATGATACTTGGCGGTGACTTGCCCTTCATGACGATGTTGATCATGAACGTGATGGTGGTCGCCATGTAGATGTGGACGAGGACGATTTGCACTTGCATCTTTTTCGCGCTCCGAAGACTTGTGGCTTGAACGTCGCTTCCTGGAAGATGACGAAGGGGAAGAAGACTTGATCAAAGCTCTAATCTCCTCCATCCTTGCATCTTGCTCCTCTTTATGTGCGGAAAGATTCTTGTTGATGTAGTCCTTTTCCCTTGCTTCGAAGTGACGAATGTCAATGGAGATGTTCTCGATGCGCTCTCGCAATCTTGATTGTGCGCCTTGCATTTGTCGTTGTAGATCAAAGATGGACGCTTTGGAGATGTAGTTGTTCACGCCGTCGTTGTTGTCATAGACCGGAGAGGAAATGCCTTGCCTATCCATCACAAGACTCGAGCAAATATGAGTGGGAGAAAGAGAAGAACTTGTACCAATGTACCTTGACCGATGTTGACAATGAATCAAGTTCACTCAAATGCGGACAATGAAATAGCACTATTGGTACCAATCCTTGTCGGTTCTCACACGTACACAAGTAAAGCTTATGGAGGAGCTCGGTGAGGATAGTGGCACAAAAAATTAATGCAAAGTGTTAGCAAGAGTCAATAATGTTGAAAGAGATTCACAAATTTGCAAGCGAAACAAGTAGACCAATAGCAATGAAAGGTACACGGAAACGCACACACAGATAGATAAATGGGGTCATGCAACCAAGGAATGAGCACAAAATCTGGAATCCACGGAAAACGCTCGTGTTGCACAACTCAAGAGAGACGCGAGCACGATTGCTCAATAGGCGGATATGACGCTTATACACAACCTATAAGATGCAAAATGGATAAACTTCTATCCCAAGTATGCTATGTATGTATGGTTCTCGGTGTTTCTCTCAAGATGATCCAAGATGATCGGATATGACAATCTTATATGCAATGTGGTATGATGCTATGGCACTTGCTTACAAGCTTCTTTGCTCTCTCTTTCTTTTGCTTAAAAGCTTTATTCTCTTTTTTTGTTTTTTTTGTATGGCCACTTTTGCACAATGCACAAACCAAGATAGCAATTGTGTATATGCGGGAACAAACTTGTGACACAATATATGATAGCAATGTATGCACCACGATGATATGGTATGTATGCTATGGAGTATGATCACTAATGTGCACAAGTCACGTTGCCAGCAATACTCAAATGGCTAGTCTCGATAGGCAAGTGACGCAAAATGGGCTAGGGGTTAACAATACAATAGAAATGGTAATATACAATGGAGGGATACCACAATAACAAGATGATATGGAGGTTACCGTCCTTGGCGATGATGAGTGGCGGTATTCTTGATGTAGAAACCAAGATGATGGTCATTGGCTTTTGCTTCTCTTGTGATGATATTGCCATGCTTCCTTTACATGATTTGCGCAATTCATCTACTATGCCATGCCATGATCACATTGAACCAAATATGCTTTGTTTTGGATGTTATCAATATTCTCCATGTGATGTTTCCATTAATGCTCATGACGAGACCCCCATAGTTTCCTCATACATATTAGGAGATTTTGATGCATTCCATACTTTGCATGATTCACATAATTGCTTGCACCATATGCATTCCATGAATAACAATGCTCTAGATATTTCTCATGATGCATTACACAATTTGAGTCTCCATTATGCGATACATAATAAAAAACCTCTCATGATGGATGACATGTTTCTATATCACGCATCTCATTTATTTGAGCATTGGCTATTTTGTGCTAACCGACACATGCATGTGCGCATCATGATGGATGATGTGTACATCTACCACGCACACACAATTTTTCCTTTGTCCTTGTTTTGTGTAGGTACTCATGTATACTCGTCAACCTCTCAATCCCAAGAGTTGACGAAACGAGCTCTTAAGAGCAACGATGCTTTGGGATCCCGTGGACTATCATTACCACCGTTCCGTTCACGCAAGGACTACGTGCATCTCATCTACTTGGCTCTTACACGGCTATGGGCTATTTAGCACTTGTCACCTTATGCTCATTTTCCCGTGTTCACCTTGCATGTTATTCTTGCTTCTATGCCTTTGCCATGCAATTGTGAGCCTTGCTTGCATCTACCCATGATTCACCATTATGATACTTCTATGTGTATTTGCATGCTTGGTGGAGATACTTGTAGCTATTGCCATGATTTCTTTGTGCCCCATGTTATTGATACTTGTTGTGTTGGGAGAGTCATGATGACCCATTGCTATTTACATATGGCTTCTCACCAATACATTCATGCTATTTTCCTCACATCTTGCTTTCATGCTTGTGCTATGTTATGTGATTTATTCATGCACACTATCTGCACCAATGACATGCTCGCCATGATTCCTCCTAGTATGTTGCATCTTTGCACTACTAGCTTGCTTGACTTGATTGCTATGATTGCTTGCTTCGTTGCATCACCCATGTTCCACTCTTACTCGCTTTCTTGGGTTGATGACATATATGCTCGTGCCTCTCACATGATATATCTTGATCATTGTCTCTTGTGTCCATTAGTTTCCTCTCTCATATCCACTTGTATTGAGTGCAACCATACTATGCTTATTGACCTTAGAGACTTTGACACCTTACTTGTGATGCATGCTTGTTTGATTGAGCCTCTTGTATTTGGTTGTTCTTGCATCATATGCCTCCATACTATGAAATGCTCCCTTGTACTTTCTTATGATGACCATGATGCACACACTTGTTGGGTATGTTACCACTGGAATGATAGGTTTTGCATTTCCGCTAACCTCATTTGTTTTTTCGAGTGTTTGTCATGTTCTTTCATTTTGAAGGATTCACAAGGCAATACCGTCATAAGACATATTGGTTATGTGAAGGCATACATGATGTGCAACTACAACATCTTCGGGAACATTCATAAGGTGAACTCCTTCCCTTTGAGCCATCCTCAAGTTTGCATATTGGATGTGTCACTTTTTCATTGTTGTTTCCTTCTTGTTGTCTACATGATACATCTCGCGTATGGCGGAGCGACATTGGAGATTGGTTCTATGGACCTTCACATTGAGGAGCGCTCGGACTTACGGGATGCACCTTCGAACCTCTACTCATGCCACGACATCGAGCATTGGTACACCAACACCTCCATATTTGTTGATTGTGCTCATACATGTCATGCTCGATGGACATATCATACTCACCACAAGTTTGCACCCCGTGCATGGATTGACTCACATTATGATTGCCTTGTTGCATCTTGTATTCCCATGTCATCCATGATATTTGAGCTTGTTCACTTCCTAAGCAAATTTGTTGTGATCTTCCTTGATGGCATATTCATACATCATGATCATATTACCCACCATCAATTGCATGATAACATATACATATTGAGCATCCATTGCCATGTTCATGCTTTTGACGCACCATCCCATTATGACATCATTTTGCACAATGGTCACATTCATCATATTCACAACACCTTTGGTCACATTCATCATATTCACAACATCATATTCATCATACTCACATAAATGCTTTACATCTCATTCTACACCTTTTGGATAAGCATCTTGTGCCTTGCCACACACTATCTTTCCGCACGGACTCATTCTTACATGATGGACATTTTGTGTGCGCTAACCATGGTATTTCTGAGTATCGCTTGTGTTTGCTCTTTTTGCATGTCTATCACTCTGGTGACACCTTGGACTACTTGGATTGCGCCATGTCTTCAACTTCATCCAACTACAAGTCTGCCCACGACAACCATTTCCATGGTGATGAGGATCATGATCCGAGGTCGGATCTTTCCCAAGGGGGGGGGAGATGATGCGGAGCATCCCACGTTGATGAGAACATCAATACCATTGTTACACCCACATCCCCTACTGCTATACATACTGGACCAATTACTAGAGCTCGCGCACGCCAACTAAATCACCAGGTACTTTCGTTTCTTGGTAATGATTCTAATGTTCATGAGAATATGATGATGCCTAAATTGGATACATTTGTTTTGCTTACAAATGAAGGGCCTAGCTTGGAGAAGGATGAACATTGGAGCAAGAACAAGCATGGAGATGATGGCATGCGCAAGGGAAACAAGAACGGAGTTACAAGTGATGATTTCAGGACTTTGAAGCCACCATAATGGGTGCATGAAGCCTTGGACGAAATATACAAGATGCCACTTCATAAATTTTGTCCCGAGGCTATTCTAGGTGCTGCATCACCTTATTATTGGGCCAGGCCCATGTAATTTCGAAATACATAAGTATAGGCTTTTTTAGAGTCCGTATGTATGGGGAAACAAGAGATAGGTTTGATTTCGGTCCCCTCCACCAAGGGCCACGAAATCCCCCCCCCTCTTCCTCCATATATACAGCCCGTAGGGCATCGTTTAGACTTTGGGTTTTGTTTAGATTAAAGTTCGCCATAGCTGCAACTTCGCGTACTTCGTTTGTGTTCAACGACCAGACAAAGGCGTCACAGAACCCAACCTTGATCAATAAAGCTTTCCTCTTATATTTGCAATATCCAGATTGCAATCTTAGTTTCTTTCTTGTTCTTTGTTTGCCTGCAGGAAACAAAGCTTCGTGGTCAGCTTGATCGTGCTCCGGCGTGGTCAATAACCTCTCAGAGTTGGTTTAGCGATTGCTAAGGCACGACGTCCTCGCACGTTCGTAGTCGGATCGTCAAAGTCGACTTCCTCCAAAACGATAGCCACCATCTCATCGAAAGACGGGACACCTTTGCCTCTATCAAGTGGTATCAGATTTCCAGGTCGCTCGGTGAGATTTTACAGTTTTTCGTAGTTTAGATCGAGTATGTTCTTCATACCTATAGTCCACGAAAAAGCCAAAAAAATTAGGCGTTAGTTCATCCCATCCGAACCAATCTGAGCCTTTGCATAATCTTTTATGTATTTTCTTTGTCGAATTTGCGGTTGCATCGTCGTGTCAAGTTGCTGGTCTTAGTGTCTAGTCCTTTAGAGTTTCGAGTTCTGTTCACCCGTTGTCACGTCGCCGCTGCCTTATATCACCACCGCATCATCATCGTCGCTGCTGCCATATACCACCACCACATATTCACCGCCAATCCGAGTCCATATATGCCACCACATATCCACCGCCATCACGCCAATCCGAGTCCACCTGCAACATATATCCGCCACCAGTCCGAGTTCCACCAGATTCATCTCCGCCACCAGTCCGAGTTCCACCAGTTTCATCTCCGCCACCAGTCCTATTCCGAGTCCAGTATTTTGTTACTCTATTTTGAATTTCCAGATCGTGCCATACTCCGAGTCGTGACAGAGAAGGACTCCCCAACTTCCATGCTACCCGCAGTAGAGAAATAGTTCCAAACTAAAAAAAACTAAGTCTGGAAAATTCTGGCTAGGCAGTTTTTAGACCATTTGTAGACTTTTTCGAAAAAAAATTCTTGCGGAGCAAGAAACAAAAGAGGGGAAAAAGTGCAAAAAAAGGAAAAAGAAAGAGAAAAAAAATTCAGAGTGTGCTCCTCCCTTGTTTAGATGTCGCGCTGTGATTTTGTTGGTGTTCTAGGCTCGCGTCTCTAGCACAGTCTAGCCTAGGACCACCACAGTACCGTCGTTGAGCGTTTATTCAACATTGCATCTCTGAATTGATTATTGTTGACCCTTTTTGCCACCATATTATAAGCCTTCCCAGCTCCACATACATCTACGTCGTGCGTTTGACTCTCCCTGGTAATCGCTCTATCCAAGCTTTGAGAGTTTTGACTACAACGGTTGCCGATCACCGCCTGCTGCTGGGTAAGAACTGGTAAGAATTTGAGATTTGCTTGACGGATTTGTGACACCCACCACCACCTCTTGTTAGTAGTCTGTAGGATCATATTCTTGTGTGTTTCTATTGCTGCTAACCATGCCAGGATCACAAGCCGATGAGACTGACTGGGAGAACATGACCAATAAGGAGTTGCATGATAAATTTCAGCAAATGATGAGTGGACAGGTGCAAGATGTGCTAAACAGATTTGAAGAGGCCATGGAGAAGATAGATGGCATGGAGAAGACGTTCGAAACAAAGCTCGATAACAAGTTTAATGAATTGCTCGCGCGTCCTCCACCACCACCACCCGCAGCACCTAACACACCTCTAAAACAACAACAACAACAACGACTACCTCTACGTCGCAAAATAGCCCTCCGCCGAGCGAGCCGTGTCCCTCTTGCATTTGGCCAAACTGTTGGTGCTGCAGTTGATACTTCTGTGGCTCCTGCTGCTGATGCGGAGGAGGATGATTATGTGGGAGATTACGAGGATGAAGTTGATCAAAATCAGAACTACGTGCAACCACCTGCACCACGACCACCAGGTCGTCCACATGCAAATAATCACAATGGTAGGGCTCTCCCTCAGGTACGAGATCATGACCAGCTTCCTAAACTGAAATTGAATATTCCACCGTTTGAGGGTAGATATGTTCCTAATATATATCTTACTTGGGATTTAGAAACTGAACAACGATTTACATGTTTGCAATATCCTGAGGAGAGACGGGTTGCCGCTGCTATTTGTGCTTTCACTAGTTTTGCATGTGTATGGTGGTCTGAACATTCTAGATTATATCCTATTCCAACTACTTGGGCTGCCTTGAAAACTGCTATGTGTACTCGTTGGGTTCCACCATATTATCAACGTGAATTGCTTCAAAAATTGCAGCGCTTAAGACAAGGGAAAAATGTTGTAGAAGAATATTATCAGGAATTACAAACTGGCATGATTAGATGTGGTATTGTTTAGGAGAATGAAGCTATGCTTGCACGTTTTATAGGTGGATTAAATAGAGAGATTCATACCATTCTAGAGTATAAGGAGTATACTAATATCACTCGTTTATTCCATCTTGCTTGTAAAGCTAAACGTGAAGTGCAGGATCGACAAGCATTGGCTCGAACTAACTTTTCTGCAGGCCGACCTTCATCATGGACACCGCGTGCATCTTCTACTTCAACTGCACCAGCACCTCCATCAGGTGCCACCTCCAGCCGTGATACAAGAAAGCAGGCACAACAACCATTATCTGCCAAGAGCGCACCTGCCGGGCCTCCACAGAGTTCTTCTTCTTCCATGGCATCAACAGGGCACACAAGTGATATTATTTGTCGTTGTTGTAAGGGAAGAGGTCATTATGCGAGAGAATGCAAATCTCAGCGTGTGATGATTGCTATTGAGGATGGTGGGTATGAGTCCGCTAGTGACTATGATGAGGAGACTTTGGCTCTTCTTACACGTGAAGAACATGATGGAGATGATTCTGATCATGAGACGCAATACATGGCTACTGAAGATGCTGACAGGTATGAATGTTTAGTTGCTCAACGTGTTTTGAGTGTGCAGGTCACACAAGCTGAGAAAAATCAGAGGCACAATTTGTTCCATACAAAGGGAGTTGTGAAGGAACGTTCTGTGCGCGTCATCATAGACGGAGGCAGCTGCAACAACTTGGCTAGCGTGGAGATGGTGGAGAAGCTATCTCTCACTACAAGACCACATCCACATCCTTACTACATCCAATGGTTGAACAACAGCGGCAAAGTTAAGGTAACACGTACTGTTCGTGTGCATTTTAGTATCTCTACATATGGTGATTATGTTGATTGTGATGTGGTACCTATGCAAGCATGTTCCTTATTACTTGGTTGACCATGGCAATTTGATAAATATTCTGTACGCCATGGTAGAAACAATAAGTATACTCTTGTTCGTAAGGATAAAATATTACTTTGCTTCCTATGACTCCTGATTCTATTTTGAAAGATGATATTAATAGAGCTAATAAAGAAAAATAGGAGAACAAATAATAGTGAAAATCAGATTGTGGCAAAAGAATTTGAGCAACAAATGAAGCCTAATAGTAAATCATCTAGTGTTGCTTCTGAAATTAAATTGAAAAGTGCATGTTTACTTGCCACTTAAACTGATATTGATGAGCTAGATTTCAGCAAATCTGTTTGCTATGCTTTTGTGTGCAAAGAGGCATTATTTTATTCGAGGACGTGCCTTCCTCTTTGCCTCCTGCTGTCACTAACATTTTGCAGGAGTTCGCTGACGTCTTTCCACAAGACGTGCCACCGGGATTACCTCCCATTCCAGGGATTGAGCATCAGATTGACTTAATTCCCGGTGCATCATTACCCAACCATGCACCATACCGTACCAATCCAGAAGAGACAAAGGAGATTATGCATCAAGTACAGGAGCTGCTCGACAAAGGTTATATACGTGAATCCCTTAGTTGATGAGGACATCAATATCATTGTTACACCCACAGCCCCTACTGCTACATATACTGGACCAATTACTAGAGCTCGCGCACGCCAATTAAATTATCAGGTACTTTCGTTTCTTGGCAAAGATTCTAATGTTCATGAGAATATGATGCTGCCTAAATTGGATACATTTGTTTTGCTTACAAATGAAGGGCCTAGCTTGGAGAATGATGAACATTGGAGCAAGAACAAGCATGGAGATGATGTCATGCGCAAGGGGAACAAGAACGGAGTTACAAGTGATGATTTCAGGACTTTGAAGCCACCATAATGAGTGCATGAAGCCTTGGACGAAATATACAAGATGCCACTATATAAATTTCGTCCAGAGGCTATTCTAGGTGCTAAGTCACCTTATTATTGGGCCAGGCGCATGTAATTTCGAAATACATAAGTATAGGCTATTTTTAGAGTCCGTATGTGTGGGGAAACAAGAGATAGGGTTAGTTTCGGACCCCTCTACCAAGGGCCACGAAATTCACCCCCTCTTCCTCCATATATACAACCCTTAGGGCACCGTTTAGACATTGAGTTTTGTTTAGATTAAAAGTTCGCCATAGCTGCAACTTCGCGTACTTCGTTTGTGTTCAACGACCAGACCAAGGCGTCACAGAACCCCACCTTCATTAATAAAGCTTTCCTCTTTTATTCGCAATATCCAGATTGCAATCTCAGTTTCTTACTTGTTCTTCGTTTGCTCGGAGGAAATAGACCCTCGTGGTCAGGTTGATCGTGCTCCGGCGTGGTCAATAACCGCTGGGAAGTTGGTTTAGCAATTGCTAAGGCGCGACATCTTCGCACGTTCGTAGTCGGATCGTCAAAGTCTACTCCCACAGAAAACGATTGCTATCTCATCGAATCATCGGGACACCTTTGCCCCTATCAAGTGGTATTAGTTTTCAGGTTGCTTGGTGAGATTTTACAGTTTTTCATAGTTTAGATCGCATCTATTATTTTCTTACCTTTTGTCCAAGAAAAAGCCACAAAAAAAGTTAGATTTGTTCATCCTTTATCCAAGCCAGTCTGAGCCTTTGCAATTTTGTATTTATTGCTTGCATAGTTGAATTATCGGTTGCATCGTCGTGTCAGTTGTTGGTCTTAGTGTCTAGTTCGTTTAGAGTTTCGAGTTCTATTCACATTAGTCACGCCGCCGTTGCATCATTATCCCTTCCGCCGTCCACTACACATCCATCAATTTCCATCACGTGCTACCCACCGTTCATTGTCATAATCACAGTTGAGATAGTTCACATCTTGGCTTGATCCAATCTGCATCTTATCTAGTTTGTTTTGGAAGGAGACAGAGAAAAAAAAGAGAAAAAAAGTAAAAAAAAAGTCAGAGAAAAAAAAGAGAGAAAGAAAAATAAAAAAAAGTGTTAGGGAAAAAAGAGAGAAGAAAAAAAACTAAATTCGGATCTATCTAGCCTCAATCTTGTAGTTGAATTCGGATTGGAATCTGTTTCGTGCACTGTTCAGTAAAACAGGCATAACTTTCTCATTCGAAGTCCGTTTTGGCTCTGGGAGTACTCAATTGAAAGCTTGCAACGAGCCGCATCTAAATAGTTGCAGAAGCTAGTTCAATATTTGGCACCTCAAAATCAGCTTCTAAATAGGTCTTTTTACCCTCCGAAGTTCGCGCATATAGTTTGTTCCAGTTTTTCAGGCCAGCTTTAGAATTCTTTGACTCCTCATACCAGTTCAGAATTGAGTGATTCTTTTAGCATTGGAAATCTTGAGTTAGTAGCATTCTTTGAAAAAAGTTATCAGAAAATTGGCTCAAACTTTTCAAGAGGAAAGTTGGAGAGAGAGTTGTTGTATATCCTGCTTGGCAGTTGTTTTTCATCATTATCTTTACTGTCGTTGTGATCTTCACTTATATCTTGCTGTCCAGAGCTACTTAGTATCCTTCATTGATGCTAGTTGTGCTACGCCGTGACCTCATTAGTGTTCTAGGCTCGCGTCTCTAGTCCGGTCTAGCTTAGGACCAGCACAGTACCGTTGTTGAGCGTTTATTCAACATTGCATCTTTGAATTGATTATTGCTAATCTTTTGCTACCATATATAGGCAACCCAGCTCCACATATTTCTACACCGTGTATACGTACGTTCCCCTGGCAATCGCTTTACACAATCTTCAGAGTTACTTGACACCGCTGGTTGCCTGTCACCACCTGCCGCATGGTAAGAACTTGTAAGATATTGATATTTGCTTTACTGTGAGCACACAACCACATCCTAGTAGTTCATAGGAACATTATTCTCGAATTTTGTTTCTTGTTTCTACTAATCATGACAGGTTCCGGAGATATAAGTTCTTGGATGACAGACACATCTTCACCATCACGAAAGTTGGGACAACACACACAAGCACATGGTCAGGTTATCTCTTTACCGTCATTTGAGGGTAGATTTAATCCTGCTATTTATCTAGCTTGGGAGCTTGAAGTAGAAGAATTTTTTCGTCACCATGACTTTTCTGAACTTGAGAGAGTACGAGCTGCCACTAGAGCATTTACTGGTTTTGCTTCTGTTTGGTGGAGTGTGCATTGTAAGAAAAACATTGATATCCAACCCACAACGTGGAAACATTTGAAAGATGTAATGAGACAACAATTTTTCCATCCTTACTATCATCGTGAATTGCTTCGCAAATTTGAACAGTTTAAACAAGGCAACAACACTGTTCATGCTTACTACTAAGAGTTCAAATCTTATATGCATCATTGTGACATAGAAGAATCTGAGGATGATACAATGAATAGATTTCTTGGTGGTTTGAACCATGATATTCAGGCAAGATTTTAGTATATTCCTCGTTGCATTGCTGGTATGTATGTTCGCGCTTGTACCTTTGAGAGACAGATACAGGAGGAAGCATTGGGTGACTACAACAACTACTATTCCAGTTTATGCTCACCATCTCCGGTTGGTTCCTCCATCGTTGCACCTACTAGGGCAGCCCCACCTCGGATTGTGAGCGGGACATCATCTCAAGAGTATGGTGCATTGTCAACGTCCGTACCTACATCAGCTACGTCTTTGCGACAAGGTAACAATAAAGGTATTGATGATATAACTTCACATGAGAATGATGCATCCCTAGTTAACTTGAATGCATCATGTGTTGAGTTACATGGTGATTTGAGCACATCACCTATTTTAGAGAATCTTGATACTGTCATGAATGCATCATGTGATCAAACAACTGAAATACCAACAATTTTGAGTGCACCCATTGAATTTACTGTTGATGCAAAAGAATCAATGTTTAATCATTTTGATATGACCTCTAATCTTGGTGATGATTTTGTGTCGAATGACTTATTGCATGTTTGTTTATTTAAGTATGTTGTAGCATGTAAATTTGATGCAAGTAAGGTATATTCACCAATATTGGGATGGTTTAATTATGAACATTGTCAATCTTTTGAAATGAATAAGTGCTTCACTTATATGTGCAAACTAAGTTGCAATATTTGCATGCCTTCTACTTCTTGTGATAATGGTTTGGCTTTAGATTTTGTGAACTATGCAAGTTACTCATCTATACATGTGTCATATGTGCAAAAATCAAGGGAAGTAAAAATGGATGACATATACATATACAACATGTACACCTTGTCTCTTTTGTTAGCCACATTTCAGACTAAGCAACGCCGAGGATGGCTTTTTTTTCAAGAAGGGGAGGATGATGAGGACATGACTACCTTGGATACGACCAAAAATATTGCATACACGTATATTTGTGAGGTGATTTATAATGCAAACTATGCAATAATTTATTTATGTCATCCAGGACAAAAATACTTCACAAACTTTTGTGCCATGTCTAATTGCAGGTGTATGGGACATTTGTACAATCCACATATGAAGATAAGGGAGAAAGAGATGTTTACTTGCTGTTCAAAAAGTTCTCTCACGTCACTTTTGGCCCAAGAGAAGATATAGTCCAAGTCTCTCACGTTCTGGATTCAGATTCGGACTGCATAGACATACCTAACTCAAAATGCCAACAACTTTTTCATACGGATTCTGAATTGGGTGATTCTTTTTTTTTGAAAGTAGATTTCGTGCTCTTTCCAGACCAATTGGATTCACCTTCAAATTCGTCTGGAGCGTTGAAATATCAACGAAACAATCAGACGCTGCAGCAGAATCCGAGTCAAACAACACGTCCAAAGGTGTTGCATCACCTCCACTTGGGCCCATGAGCCTTGTACGACCTAGGGTTAGTTTTAGGCTGCCTTGGAACGTCCTCCCACCTCCTTGGCCGCGACCCCTTGCTCCTATATAAGTAGATCCATCTAGTAGCTTTTTCCTTGGGATTTGTTTAGTTAAAGGTTAGCCAACGCAACTTTGTGTACTTCGTTTGTGTCCAACAACCAGACCAAGACCGCTTTCGGATCCCCACCATTATCAATACTTCATCCATATTCGCAATATTCAGATTGCTTTATCATATTCTTGCTTGTTCTTCGATTTCTTGCAGGAATGGACCTTCGTGGTCAGGTTGATCGTGCTTCCGGCATCGTCAGTAACCTCAAGAGATTGGTTTAGCGATTGCTAAGGCGCAATGTCGTGCACATTTGTAGTTGGATCGTCAAAGTCATCTTCACCAAATCGATAGTTATCATCTCATCAAATGATCGGGACACCCCCGCCTCTATCATTAGTCCTTGTGTTGTTCCTATTATTCTAGTGCCAAAAAAGGATGGTACATCACGTATGTGTGTTGATTGTAGAGGCATTAATAATATTACTATTCATTATCGTCATCCTATTCCTAGGCTAGATGATATGCTTGATGAATTGAGTGGCTCTACAATATTCTCCAAAGTTGATTTGCATAGTGGATACCATCAAATTCGTATGAAATTGGGAGATGAATGGAAAACAGCATTTAAAACTAAGTTTGGATTATATGAGTGGTTAGTCATGCCTTTTGGGTTAACTAATGCACCTAGTACTTTCATGAGATTAATGAACGAAGTTTTATGTGCTTTCATTGGACGATTTGTGGTAGTTTACTTTGATGACATATTGATTTATAGCAGATCTTTGGAAGAACATTTGGAACATTTACGTGCTGTTTTTATTGCTCTATGTGATGCATGTTTGTTTGGTAACCTTGGGAAGTGCACCTTTTGCACCGACCGAGTATCTTTTCTTGGCTATGTTGTTACTCCACAGGGAATTGAAGTTGACAAAGCCAAGATTGAAGCTATTGAGAGTTAGCCGCAGCCCAAAACGGTCACACAAGTGAGGAGTTTTCTTGGCCTCGCTGGATTCTATAGGCATTTTGTGAGAGATTTCAGCACCATTGCTGCACCTCTCAACGAGCTTACAAAGAAGGATGTGCCTTTTGTTTGGGGTACTGCACAGGAAGAAGCCTTCATGGTATTGAAAGATAAGTTGACATATTCTCCTTTACTCCAACTTCCTGATTTTAATAAGACTTTTGAGCTTGAATGTGATGCTAGTGGAATTGGATTAGGAGGTGTGTTATTACAAGATGGCAAACCTGATGCATACTTTTCTGAAAAATTGAGTGGGCCTAGTCTGAATTATTCTACTTATGATAAAGAATTATATGCTCTTGTTCGGACTTTAGAAACATGGCAACATTATTTATGGCCCAAAGAATTTGTTATACATTCCGATCATGAATATTTGAAACATACTAAAAGTCAAGCTAAACTGAACCGTAGACATGCTAAATGGGTTGAATTCATTGAGACTTTCCCTTATGTCATTAAAAACAAGAAGGGTAAAGAAAATGTTATTGCTGATACATTCTCTCGTCGCTATACTATGCTTTCACAACTTGACTTCAAAATATTTGGTTTGGAGACCATCAAGGATCAATATGTGCATGATGCTGATTTTAAAGATGTATTGCAGAATTGTAAAGAAGGAAGAAGATGGAACAAGTTCGCCGTTAATGATGGATTTGTGTTTCGTGATAACAAGCTATGCATTCCAGCTAGCTCTGTTCGTCTTTTGTTGTTGCAGGAGGCGTATGAAGGAGGACTAATGGGACACTTTGGCGTGAAGAAGACGGAGGACGTACTTGCTACACATTTCTTTTGGCCAAAGATGAGATGGGATGTTGAGCGTTTTATTACTCGCTGCACTACATGTGAAAAAGCTAAGTCACGACTCAATCCTCATGGTTTATATATGCCTTTGGCTGTACCAAGTGTTCCTTGGGAGGATATATCTATGGACTTTGTTTTAGGTTTACCTAGAACAAAGAAGGGGAGGGATAGCATATTTGTTGTCGTGGATAGATTCTCGAAAATGGTACACTTTATACCATGTCATAAAAGTGATGATGCTATTAATGTTGCTGATTTGTTCTTTCATGAAATTATTCGCTTGCATGGTGTGCCAAATACTATTTGTTTCAGATCGTGATACTAAATTTCTTAGCCACTTTTGGAGATGTTTATGGGCTAAGTTGGGGACTAAACTGCTTTTTAGTACTACTTGTCAGCCCCAAACTAATGGACAAACTGAAGTAGTCAATAGAACATTGTCTACTATGCTTAGGGCTGTTTTGAATAATAATAAGAAAATGTGGGAGGAACGCTTGCCTCATATTGAATTTGCTTATACTCGTTCAGTGCATTCTACTACCATGATGTGCCCTTTTGAAGTTGTGTATGGTTTCCTACCTCATGCACCTATTGATTTGTTGCCTCTTCCATATTCGGAGAAGGTTAATTTTGATGCTAAACAACATGCTGAGTTGATTTTAAAAATGCATGAGTTAACTAAGGAAAACATTGAGCGTATGAATGCTAAATATAATTTTGCTGGAGATAAGGGTAGAAAACCTGTTGTGTTTGCACCTGGAGATCTTGTTTGGTTACATTTGCGTAAGGATAGATTTCCTGATTTGTGCAAATCAAAGCTAATGCCACGTGCTGATGGTCCCTTCAAGGTGTTAGAGAAAATAAATGATAATGCATATAAACAAGAGCTTCCTGCAGATTTTGGGGTTAGTCCCACTTTTAACATTGCATATGTGAAGCCTTATTTGGGTGAGGAAGATGAACTTCCGTCGAGGGCGACTTCATTTCAAGAAGGGGAGGATGATGAGGACATCAATACCATTGTTATACCCACAGCCCCTGTTGCTATATATACTGGACCAATTATTAGAGCTCGCACACGTCAACTAAATTACCAGGTACTTTCGTTTCTTGGTAATGATTCTAATGTTCATGAGAATATGATGCTGCCTAAATTCGATACATTTGTTTTGCTTACAAATGAAGGGCCTAGCTTGGAGAAGGATGAGCATTGGAGCAAGAACAAGCATGGAGATGATGGCATGCGCAAGGGAAACAAGAACGGAGTTACAAGTGATGATTTTAGGACTTTGAAGCCACCATAATGGGTGCATGAAGCCTTGGACGAAATATACAAGTTGTCACTTCATAAATTTCTTCACGAGGCTACTCTAGGTGCTGCGCCACCTTATTATTGGGCCAGGCCCATGTAATTTCGAAATACATAAGTAAAGGCTATTTTGAGAGTCCGTATGTGTGGGGAAACAAGAGATAGGGTTGATTTCTGACCCCTCCACCAAGGGCCATGAAATTCCCCCCTCTTCCTCCATATATACAACCCTTAGTTCATCGTTTAGACTTTGGGTTTTGTTTAGATTAAAGTTCTCCATAGCTGCAACTTCGCGTACTTCGTTTGTGTTCAACGACCAGACAAAGGCGTCACAGAACCCCACCTTGATCAATAAAGCTTTCCTCTTATATTCGCAATATCCAGATTGCAATCTTAGTTTCTTGCTTGTTCTTCGTTTGCCTGCAGGAAACAGACCTTCGTGGTCAGGTTGATCGTGCTTCGGCGTGGTCAATAACCTCTCGGAGTTGGTTTAGCGATTGCTAAGGTGCGACGTCCTTGCACGTTCGTAGTCGGATCGTCAAAGTCGACTTCCTCCAAAACGATAGCCACCATCTCATCAAAAGACGGGACACCTTGGCCTCTATCACACGTTCATCCCCATGTACACTCCGACTACTCCCCAAGCCCCAAGGATACATAAGATGAGACCTCGACTATGCGCCATTGGACACAAGGTGAACCCGTTCCTAAATGCTTCCCCTTTCCATTTGCGTGAGACATGGTTGCTACTTCAAGCGCGGACCTTGTGCATACTCAGGTACACCCGAGGAGACCATGGAGAACCCAAGGACCAAGGACAAGCGTGCACGGAAGCGAAGGAAGGAGAAGGAAGAAGAGTCTGCTGCTATAGCAGCCGGACATCCGGCCATGTCCCAGACATCTGGTCAGGCCCGGACATCCGGCCCAACGCCCGGAAATTCGCCCACCTTCTATCTAGAGAGCACTAGAGTCGGCCAAGTCAGCCCGGACATCCGGCCCCCAGGCCCAGACATCTGGCCCGTCGCGAGCCGCCGGACATCCGGCCTAGCGCCCAGAAATCCGGCGCCCCATCACAGAAGCTGGACCCTGCCAGCCCGGACATCCAGCCCCCGCGCCCGGACATCCGGCGTCTCATGAAGGCCCGGACATCCGGCCCGACGCCCGGACATACGGCCCCCCTGCCTGCGTGCAGCTCATCCGGGACGAGTCCCATGTACCCCTTCATCCCTTAGACTATATATACTCCCCCACCTCCTCCTAGTTAGAGTTAGCATTGGCTTAGCTCATATTTTGTGTGAGAGCCGTGCTCATCCACTTGGTTACTTCTCCTCGGAGCTCACGACCTCTTCGGAGAAGATCCCCCAAGAGGATTGAAGACCCCTTCAAGGGAAGACCATCAAGACCTCCTCATGGAGAAGAACGGCTACCGTTGTATCTTTCCTTTGTTGATTTTGAATCTTGTGCTACCCTATGTGTTCGGTGATCTAGCCCTTGTGTGATCGATTACTTGTCAGTTTAGTGATCCTCTCGTTTCTCCTCCTGTTTTGCCTTGTGTTTTCCGCGCGTTCTCCGTGTCTCCCCGTAGGATCCACTTCAAACGTGAAAGATCGGCCCCATAGGGTTCCGCCCTACATCATCTTGGTATCAGAGCCAGGTAACATAAACCGATAGGTAACATAATGGATAGAACTGACATGTATCTAATGTTTCCTCATGGTTTATATATGCCTTTGCCTGTACCTAGTGTTCCTTGGGAGGATATATGATGTGGAGCATCCCACGTTCATCCCCATGTACAATCCTACTACTCTCCATGCCCCAAGACATAAGATGAGACCTCGACTATGCACCATTGGAAACAAGGTGAATTCACACCTCTTCGAACCATCACTTTCCACGTGTGAGACATGGCTACTACCTCATGCATGGACCTTGCCTAAACTCAAGTACAACCGAGATGACCATCGAGAATCAAAGGACAAAGGCCAAGCATGGAAGAGGAGAAGGAAGAAGAGCCAGCTGCTACTGGCCCCGAACATCTGGCCCCAGCCCGGACATCTGGCCCTTCCCGCAAGCCCGGACATCCGGCCACAGCCCGGACATCCGGCGCCCATCACAGAACGCGTCCAGAAGCTGAACCCCATCATCCCGGACATCCGACCAGAGGCCCGGACATCCGGCTCTCCCCGAGCCGCCGGACATCCGGCCCCCAGCCCGGACATCCGGACCCCGCCTGTCCAGAGAGCAACCGTAGGGCACCCAGGCCAGCCCGGACATCCGGCCTCCCAGCCCGGACATCCGGCCCATCGCGAAGCCCCGGACATCCGGCACCTGCCTGTGCGCAGAGAACGGGCCAAGGGCCCATGTATCCCCCTCTCACTTACCCCTTCGTGGACTAGCACTATATATACTCTCCCACCTCCTCCTAGTTAGGGTTAGCGTTGATTTAGCTAATTTGTGAGATAGAGCCTCGCTCATCCATTGGATCTCCTCCTCGTGAGAGACCACGGCCTCTTCGGAGAAGATCCACTTGGATTCAAGACCCCTTTACAAGAAGATCCCCTCGTGGATTCAAGACCTCCTCTCGGAGAAGAACGGTTACTCTTGTATCTTCCCTTTGTTGATTTTGAATCTTGTGCTACCTCATGTGTTCGGTGATCTAGCACTTGTGTGATCAATTACTTGTCGGTTGAGTGATTCTCTCGTTTCTCCCCGTGTTTTCCCTTGTGATTTCCGCGTGTTCTTCGTGTTTCCACGTAGGATCCACTCCAAACATGAAAGATCGTCCCCTAGGGTTCCTCCCTACATCATCTTGGTATCATGAGCCACGTTGATCACGTTTTTGGAGCCCCTACCCCTCTTTTTCTAGCTTGATTTTGTTGATTTCGTCCTAAATCCAAAAATCCCCGCCCAAAATAGCCCCTAATTTTTTTGTGATTTGTTGGTTTGATGATGTTTTGTTGATTTTGATCCATGGATTTGCTTGGTTTCAAGTGGATCTAGCTTTCCCCCAAGTTTTCCCATCTTTCATCCATAAAATCTCTCCAATTTTGCCCCCGAAATCATCAATTTCCGCCCCAAAATTGAGTTCCTCGAGTTCATCCTCGGATTTGGAGCCCGGACATCCGGCCCGACCCCCGGACATCCGGCCATCCCGGAAATCCGGCCAATAGCCCGGACATCCGGCTCCTGGAGTGCATTTTCGCACAAGTTTCTGTACATCAGGTCCCGGAAATCTGGCCCGAGCCCCGGATGTCCGGCCCCTGGGATTTCAGCATTTTCCATTTCACCGTTTTGACCATAACTAATTCATTCGGAGTCCGATTTTGACGTTCTTTAGCTCATTTTGAAGCTCTTGACATCCCCCTTCCCACAAAAACACCACCAACACCATTTGACTCCATCAAATTTTTGAAAATTTGGCAAGTTTGCCTAGGCCCTCCACCATATCATCCGCATAACCACCACCGACTTCCGCAACCTAACCCATTTTGTTCCATACAGCATTAGTGGTTGTTTGAGTTGTGGCTTGTGTCTCCTAAGGTGTTTAGGCTACTTACGGACGGCAACTTCAACTCCGACACATGTATAGCCCATCATTCCACTTCCGCATTCCCAAGTGCAAACCACCACCGCATTCCCATTTTGACATTTGACGGTTGAGATTTTGAGTTCGCGGTTTTTCCGTTTCCTAAGGTGTTTCGGCTACTTAGGGACGAGTCTCCATCATCTTGGTTTCTACATCAAGAACACCGCCACTCATCATCGCCAAGGACGGTAACCTTCATATCATCTTGGTATCGTGGTATTCCTCCTTTGTATATTCCCCTTACCATTGCATTGTTAATCCCTAGCCTATTTTGCGTTACTTGCCTATCGAGACTAGCCATTTGAGTATTGTTGGCAACGTGACTTGTGCACATTAGTGATCATACTCCATAGCATACATACCATACCACCGTGGCGCATATCTTGGAATCAACTTGTGTGTCACAAAGTTGTCATAGCATACACAATTGCTATCTTGGTTCGTGAAGTTTTGCATGAGAAAAGAGCTCAAAAGTGAAAGAGCCACCCAAGCTTTTAAGCAAAGAGGAAAGATAAGCAAAGAGCTTATAAGCAAGAACCATAGCATCATACTACATTAAGATTGTCATATAAGATCATCTTGGATCATAGCACCAAAATACCATACATAGCATACTTGGGATAGAAGTCCATACATTTTGCTTCTTATAGGTTGTGCACAAGTGTCGTATCCGCCTATTGAGCAATCATGCTAGCGTCTTTCTTGAGTTGTGCAACACGAGCGTTTTCTAGGGATTCCACATTTTGTGCTCATTCCTTGGTTGCACGAACCCATTTACCTATCCGTGTGTGTGTTTCCGTGTGCCACATATTGCTATTGGTCCATTTGTTTCGCTTGCGAATTTGTGAATCTCTTTCAACATTATTGACTCTTGCTAATATTTTGCATTAAATTATTTGCGCCACTATCCTCACCGAGCTCCATCATAAGCTTTTACTTGTGTAGGTGTGAGAACCGACAAGGATTGGTACCAATAGTGCTATTTCATTGTCCGCATTTGAGTGAACTTGATTCATTGTCAACATCGGTCAAGGTACATCGGTATAAGTTCTTCTCTTTCTCCCACTCATATTTGCTCGAGTCTTGTGATGGATAGGCAAGGCATTTCCTCTCCGGTCTACGACAACACCGACGGCGTGAACAACTACAACACCATCTTCGATCTACAACGGCAAATGCAAGGCACACAATCAAGATTGCGAGAGCGCATCGAGAACATCTCCATCAACATTCGTCACTCCGAAGCAAGGAAAAGGGACTACATCGACAAGAAGCTTTCCGCACATAAAGAGGATCAAGACGCAAGGATGGGGGAGATTAGAGCCTTGATCAAGTCTTCTTCCCCTTCGTCATCTTCTAGGCGGCGACATTCAAGCCACAAGTCTTCAGAGCGCGAAAAAGATGCAAGGGCAAATCGTCCTCGTCCACATCTACATGGCGACCACCATCACGTTCGTGATCCACATCGTCATGAAGGGCAAGTCACCTCCAAGGAACCTGTGCACGACGACGACGAACGACATCTACTACGAGCTCAAGCACGACAACGAAATCATCATCATGAAGATGCTCCACAAGCGCAAATGCACAAGTCCCAACAAGCCCTACTTCACGCCAAGTCGACGCTTCATGAGCACAAAGAAGACTGCGAGACGACCACCACCAAGACGGTGCTACGACTACAACAACCACTTCGGCATCTTCGCCAAGTGCTATCAAGGCATCTTCGCCTTTGGACGTACGACATCTTCGCCTACTTCCCACGAGTATGCCTACATCGACTTCGTCAAGTCCAAGGAGACTACCTACGAGCGAGGGCGACACTTCCATCTTCGGAAGCCCCTCAAGGAAAATGGTCGAGCATGGGAAACTCCCTTCGGTCATGGAGACGAGCTACGAGGTGCCACATCATATGGGCCTCCAACACCAAGGTGGCGACAAGACGGTCGAGCAAGGGCCATCCCCTTTGACTACGGTGACGAGCGCGAACCTCTTCAACAACATGAAGACGACACCCATATTGGACTCATACTCCGAGTCAAGCTACGCGACCACGCATGGAGACATTTGCACCTACACCTCTCCGACAACCACATATGTTTAGATGCCCCAAGTGCCATGTGAGGAGAGCCACCACCACATGAGTGACATGAGTGACTCCACCATACGTGACATTGAGAGCATTTCCTATGAGAGGATGAGTGTGACCCCCACTAGCCCCACACATGAGAGCATGCCACACATCCTATGTGAGGTTGAGCGCCATTTGAGTGACTCCACCAACCATATGAGTGAGAGCATCCTTGAGGGAGTGAGTGAGCCACAACACTTAGAGAGTGAGGTAGTTGACACGACACGTGAGGCCACTATGATTTCTAATGACTTAACCTCTACTCCTAGTGTGTTTTCTTCTTTGGTGCTAGGTATCCTACATGACGACATGCCTATCCTCGATGAGTCCATCCTTCCAATGGGAAAACCGATGGCCATGATGGACGATGATGCACCCCCACATGGTTCCATCAAGACGAAGATGTGATAGAGGTAAAGGTGTTCCGTCTTTCGATGAGATGATGGATTTCGCTTTGGTGGAAGTCGACTTTGATGATCCAACTACCAACGTGCGAGGACGTCGCGCCTTAGCAATCGCTAAACCAACTCCGAGAGGTTATTGACCACGCCAGAGCACGATCAACCTGATCACGAGGGTCTGTTTCCTGCGAGCAAACAAAGAACAAGCAAGAAACTGAGATTGCAATCTGGATATTGCGAATATAAGATGAAAGCTTTATTGATCAAGGTGGGGTTCTGTGACGCCTTTGTCTGGTCGTTGAACACAAACGAAGTACGTGAAGTTGCAGCTATGGCGAACTTTAATCTAAACAAAACCCAAAGTCTAAACGGTGCCCTAAGGGTTATATATATGGAGGAAGAGGGGGTGAATTTCATGGCCCTTGATGGAGGGGTCCGAAATCAACCCTATCTCTTGTTTCCCCACACATACGGACTCTAAAAATAGCCTATACTTATGTATTTCGAAATTACATGGGTCTGGCCCAATAATAAGGTGATGCAGCACCTAGAATAGCCTTGGAACAAAATTTATGAAGTGGCATCTTGTATATTTCATCCATGGCTTCATGCACTCATTATGGTGGCTTCAAAGTCCTGAAATCATCACTTGTAACTCCGTTCTTGTTCCCCTTGCGCATGGCATCATCTCCATGCTTGTTCTTGCTCCAATGTTCATCTTTCTCCAAGCTAGGCCCTTCATTTTAAGCAAAAAAAATGTATCCAATTTAGGCAGCATCATATTCTCATGAACATTAGAATAATTTCCAAGAAACGAAAGTACCTGATAATTTAATTGGTGTGCGCGAGCTCTAGTAATTGCTCCAATATATGTAGTAGTAGGGGCTGTGGGTGTAACAATGGTATTGATGTCCTCATCATCCTCCCCTTCTTGAAATGAAGTCGTCCTCGACGGAAGCTCATCTTCCTCACCCAAATAAGGCTTCAAATATGCAATGTTAAAAGTGGGACTAACCCCAAAATCTGCAGGCAGCTCAAGTTTATAGTCATTATCATTTATTTTCTCTAACACCTTAAAGGGACCATCAGCATGTGGCATTAGCTTTGATTTGCGCAAATCAGGAAATCTATCCTTACGCAAATGTAACCAAATAAGATCTCCAGGTGAAAACACAACATGTTTTCTACCCTTATCTCCAGCAAGTTTATATTTAGCGTTCATACGCTCAATGTTTTCCTTAGTTAACTCATGCATTTTTAAAATCAATTCAGCACGTTGTTTAGCATCAAAATTAACCTTCTCCGAAGATGGAAGAGGCAACAAATCAATAGGTGCACGAGGTAGGAAACCATACACAACTTCAAAAGGGCACATCTTAGTAGTAGAATTCAATGAATGATTGTAAGCAAATTCAATATGAGGCAAGCATTCCTCCCACATTTTCTTATTATTCTTCAAAACAGCTCTAAGCATAGTAGACAAAGTTCTATTGACTAATTTAGTTTGTCCATCAGTTTGGGGGTGACAAGTAGTACTAAAAAGCAGTTTAGTCCTCAACTTAGCCCATAAACATCTCCAAAAGTGGCTAAGAAATTTAGTATCATGATCTGAAAGAATAGTATTTGGCACACCATGCAAACGAATAATTTCACGAAAGAACAAATCAACAACATTAACAACATCATCGCTTTTATGAGATGGTATAAAGTGTGCCATTTTCGAGAATCTATCCACGACAACAAATATGCTATCCCTCCCCTTCTTTGTTTGAGGTAAACCTAAAACAAAGTCCATAGGTATATCCTCCCAAGGAACACTAGGTACAGGCAAAGGCATATATAAACCATGAGGATTGAGTCGTGACTTAGATTTTTGACATGTAGTGCAGCGAGCAATAAAACGCTCAACATCCCATCTCATCTTTGGCCAAAAGAAATGTGTAGCAAGTATGTCCTCCGTCTTCTTCACGCCAAAGTGTCCCATTAATCCTCCTCCATGCGCCTCCTGCAACAACAAAAGACGAACGGAGCTAGCGGGAATGCATAGCTTGTTAGCACGAAACACAAATCCATCGTTAACGACAAACTTGTTCGACATTCTTCCTTCTTTACAATTCTGCATTACATCTTTAAAATCAACATCATGCGCATATTGATCTTTGATGGTCTCCAAACCAAATATTTTGAAGTCAAGTTGTGAAAGCATAGTATAGCGACGAGACAATGCATCAGCAATAACATTTTCTTTTCCCTTCTTGTGTTTAATGACATAAGGGAAAGTCTCAATGAATTCAACCCATTTGGCATGTCTACAATTCAGTTTAGCTTGACTTTTAATATGTTTCAAAGATTCATGATCAGAATGTATAACAAATTCTTTGGGCCATAAATAATGTTGCCATGTTTATAAAGTCCGAACAAGGGCATATAATTCTTTATCATAAGTAGAATAATTCAGACTAGGCCCACTCAATTTTTCAGAAACATATGCAACGGGTTTGCCATCTACTAATAACACACCTCCTAATCCAATTCCACTAGCATCACATTCAAGCTCAAAAGTCCTATTAAAATCAGGAAGTTGGAGTAAAGGAGCATGTGTCAACTTATCTTTCAATACCGTGAAGGCTTCTTCCTGTGCGGTACCCCAAAGAAAAGGCACATCTTTCTTTGTAAGCTCATTGAGAGGTGCAGCAATGGTGCTGAAATCTCTCAGAAAACGCCTATAGAATCCAGCGAGGCCAGGAAAACTCCTCACTTGTGTGACCGTTTTGGGCTGCGACCAACTCTCAATAGCGTCAATCTTGGCTTTATCAACTTCAATTCCCTGTGTAGTAACAACATAGCCAAGAAAAGATACTCGATCGGTGCAAAAGGTGCACTTCCCAGGGTTACCAAACAAACGTGCATAACGTAGAGCAACAAAAACAGCATGCAAATGTTCCAAATGTTCTTCCAAAGATTTGCTATAAATCAATATGTCATCAAAGTAAACTACCACAAATCGTCCAATGAAAGCACATAAAACTTCGTTCATTAATCTCATGAAAGTACTAGGTGCATTAGTTAACCCAAAAGGCATGACTAACCACTCATACAATCCAAACTTAGTTTTAAATGTTGTTTTCCATTCATCTCCCAATTTCATACAAATTTGATGGTATCCACTATGCAAATCAACTTTGGAGAATATTGTAGATCCACTCAATTCATCAAGCATGTCATCTAGCCTAGGAATAGGATGACGATAACGAATAGTAATATTATTAATGCCTCTACAATCATCACACATACATGATGTACCATCCTTTTTTGGCACTAGAATAATAGGAACAGAACAAGGACTAAGGGATTGGCGTATATAACCTTTGTCGAGAAGCTCTTGTACTTGACGCATAATCTCCTTCGTCTCCTCTGGATTGGTACGGTATGGTGCATGGTTTGGCAGTGAAGCACCGGGAATTAAGTCAATCAGATGCTCAATCCCTCGAATAGGCGGTAATCCCGGTGGCACGTCTTGTGGAAAGACGTCAGCGAACTCCTGCAAAATGTTAGTGACAGCAGGAGGCAAAGAGGAAGGCATGCCCTCGAATGAAAATAATGCCTCTTTGCACACAAAAGCATAGCAAACATATTTGCTGAAATCTAGCTCATCAATATCAGATTTGGTGGCAAATAAACATGCACTTTTCAATTTAATTTCAGAAGCAACACTAGCTGGTTTATTATTAGGCTTCATTTGTTGCTCAAATTCTTTTGCCACAATCTGATTTTCACTCTTATTCTTCTCCTGCTTTGCTTTATTAGCTCTATTAATATCATCTTTCAAAATAGAATCAGGAGTCATAGGAAGCAAAGTAATATTTTTATCCTTATGAACAAGAGTATACTGATTGTTTCTACCATGGTGTACAGAATTTTTATCAAATTGCCATGGTCTACCAAGTAATAAGGAACATGCTTGCATAGGTACCACATCACAATCAACATAATTAGCATATGTAGAGAAACTAAAATGCACACGAACAATACGTGTTACCTTAACCTTGCCGCTATTGTTGAACCATGTAGTAAGGATGTGTATGTGGTCTTGTGGTGAGAGAAAGCTTCTCCACCATCTCCATGCTAGCCAAGTTGTTGCAGCTACCTCCATCTATGATGACGCGCACAGAACGTTCCTTCACAACTCCCTTGGTATGGAACAAACTGTGCCTCTGATTTTCCTCAGCTTGTGTGACCTACACACTCAAAACACGTTGAGCAACTAAACATTCATACCTGTCAGCGTCTTCAGGAGCCATGTATTGTGTCTCATGATCAGAATCATCTCCACCATGTTCTTCATGTCTAATAAGAGCCAAAGTCTCCTCATCATAGTCACTAGCGGACTCATATCCACCATCCTCGGTAGCAATCATCACACGCTGAGATTTGCATTCTCTCGCATAATGACCTCCTCCCTTACAACGATGACAAATAATATCACTTGTGTGCCCTGTTGATGCCATGGAAGAAGAAGAACTCTGTGCAGGCCCGGCAGGTGCGCTCTTGGCAGATAATGGTGGTTGTGCCTATTTTCTTGTATCACGACTGGAGGAGGCACCTGATTGAGGTGCTGGTGCAGTTGAAGTAGAAGATGCACGCGGTGTCCATGATGAAGGTCGGCCTGCAGAAAATTTAGTTCGCGCCAATGCTTGTCGATCCTGCACTTCATGTTCAGCTTTACAAGCAAGATGGAATAAACGAGTGATATTAGTATACTCCTTATAGTCGAGAATGGTCTGAATCTTTCTATTTAATCCACCTAGAAAACATGCAAGCATAGCTTCATTCTCCTCAACAATACCACATCTAATCATGCCAGTTTGTAATTCCTGATAATATTCTTCTATAGAATATTTCCCTTGTCTTAAACGAAGCAACTTTTGAAGCAATTCACGTTAATAATATGGTGGAACCCAACGCGTACGCATAGCAGTTTTCAAAGCAGCCCAAGTAGTTGGAATAGGATATAATCTACAATGTTCAGACCACCATACACATGCAAAACTAGTGAAAGCACAAACAGCAGCAGCAACCCGTCTCTGCTCAGGATATTGTAAACATGTAAATCGTTGTTCAGCTTCTAACTCCCAAGTAAGATATATATCAGGAACATATCTACCCTCAAGTGGTGGAATATTGAATTTCAGTTTAGGAATATGGACATCATCTCGTACCTGAGGTGGTGGTGCAGGCCTACCATTGCAAATATTTGCATGTGGATGACCTGGTGGTTGTGGTGCAGGTGGTTGCACGTTGTTCTGATTTTGATCAACCTCATCCTCGTAATCTCCCACATAATCATCCTCCTCCGCATCAGCAGCAGGAGCCACAGTAGTATCAACAGCAGCACCAACAGTTTGGCCAAAAGCAAGAGGGACACGGCTCGCTCGGTGGAGGTCTGTTTCGCGACGTGGAGGTAGTCATTGTTGTTGTTGTTGGAGAGGTGCGTTAGGTGTAGCGGGTAGTGGTGGTGGAAGACGCGCAAGCAATTCATTAAACTTGTTATCGAGCTTTGTTTCGAACGTCTTCTCCATGCCATCTATCTTCTCCATGGCCTCTTCAAATCTGTTTAACACATCTTGCACCTGTCCACTCATCATTTGCTGAAATTTATCATGCAAATCCTTATTCGTCATGTTATCCCAGTCAGTCTCGTCGGCTTGTGATCCTGCCATGGTTAGCAGCAATAGAAACACACAGAATATGATCCTACAGAATACTAACAAGAGGTGGTGGTGGGTGTCACAAATCCGTCAAGCAAATCTCAAATTATTACTAGTTCTTACCCAGCAGCAGGCGGTGATCGGGAACCGTTGTAGTCAAAACTCTCAAAGATTAAATAGAGCGATTACCAGGGAGAGTCAAACGCATGACGTAGATGTATGTGGAGCTGGGAAGGCTTAGAATATGGTAGCAAAAAGGGTCAGCAATAATCAATTCAGAGATGCAAAGTTGAATAAACACTCAACGACGGTACTGTGCTGGTCCTAGGCTAGACCGTGCTAGAGACGCGAGCCTAGAACACTAACAAAATCACGGCGCTGCATGTAAACAAGGGAAAAGCACACTCTGGAATTTTTTTTTGCGAAAAATCACTATACTGGCGAGTGTCTCAAAACTCTTCCCAGGTCAAATGACAGGATGGGCACGGAATTTTTTCGACCAATTTTTTTTTTGACTGCCCGGACCCATATACTGGAAATGGGTCAAAAAAACTTTCTATAACGGTGACTGTCTTAATACGCTTAGAAACACCTAAAAATAGGATAGCCAGAAATTTTTTTGACAAGTGCGTTTTCGGAAAATTTTGGGCCTAAACGGAGGGTGGTTTCCGGACCTACTCCGGCAAGGAAACACGAATCGGAAACTAGATGAATCTCAAAAACAAACCTAATATGCAAGGAACTCGGATTGGTGGTGGATATATGATGGTGGTATATGGCAGCGATGGTGGTAGCGGTGGTAGTATATGGATATGGATCAGTGGTGGTATATGGACACGGATTGGTGGTGGTATATGGATACGGATTCGGGGCAGTGGTGGTAGGTGGCAGGGGCGATGATGATGGTGCGGTGGCGGAGTGACAACTTATGACTAGAACTTGAAACTCTAAAAGACTAGACGCTAAGACCAGCAACTGGACACGACGATGCAACTGCAAATTCAACAAAGCAAAACCCTAAAAAGATTATGCAAAGGCTCAGATAGGTTCGGATATGATGAACTAACCCTAATTTTATTTTGTGGCTTTTTCGTGGACTATAGGTATGAAGAACAGACTCGATCTAAACTATGAAAAACGGTAAAATCTCACCGAGCAACCTGGAAATCTGATACCACTTGATAGAGGAAAAGGTGTCCCGTCTTTCGATGAGATGATGGATTTCACTTTGGTGGAAGTCGACTTTGCCGATCCGACTATGAACGTGCGAGGACGTCGCGCCTTAGCAATCTCTAAACCAACTCCGAGAGGTTATTGACCACGCCGGAGCACGATCAACCTGACCACGAGGGTTTGTTTCCTGCGAGCAAACGAAGAACAAGCAAGAAACTGAGATTGCAATATGGATATTGTGAATATAAGATGAAAGCTTTATTGTTCAAGGTGGGGTTCTGTGACGCCTTTGTCTGGTCGTTGAACACAAACGAAGTACATGAAGTTGTAGCTATGGCGAACTTTAATCTAAACAAAACCCAAAGTCTAAACGGTGCCCTAAGGGCTATATATATGGAGGAAGAGGGGGGGAATTTCGTGGCCCTTGGTGGAGGGGTCCGAAATCAACCCTATCTCTTGTTTCCCCACACATATGGACTCTAAAAATAGCCTATACTTATGTATTTCGAAATTACATGGGCCTAGCCAATAATAAGGTGATGCAGCACCTAGAATAGCCTCGAGACGAAATTTATGAAGTGGCATCTTGTATATTTCGTCCATGGCTTCATGCACTCATTATGGTGGCTTCAATGTCCTGAAATCATCACTTGTAACTCTGTTCTTGTTCCCCTTGCACATGGCATCAGCTCCATGCTTGTTCTTGCTCCAATGTTCATCTTCCTCCAAGCTAGGCCCTTCATTTGTAAGCAAAACAAATGTATCCAATTTAGGCAGCATCATATTCTCATGAACATTAGAATCATTACCAAGAAACGAAAGTACCTGATAAATTAATTGGCGTGCGCGAGCTCTAGTAATTGGTCGAGTATATGTACCAGTAGGGGTTGTGGGTGTAACAATGGTATTGATGTCCTCATCAAGATGACAACGAGTGGATCTTCAACACCTCACCTACAACACATGAGCAATGCTCCAAAGGTAACATAAGTGATGGTACTTCTCTTGTCCCACTAGTGGACTATCTTGACATCGATTGCTCCCATGATGTTGACACACCTATTGCCATGCTTCATGCTAATGAGACTTCTTCATGCCTTGACTACCTATTTATGATGAATATGATGATGAGCACGTTGAGTTGCCTAGTTGTGATGCTATGCTTCATAGGATATCATGTGAAAATTCTATTGGTCACTTCATGTTTGACAATCCATTGAACTTGCCATATGCTATGAGCGAGATCTCCTATATTGCTTCATTTCAATCTCAACATAGTAACTATGCATTCCCCATAAAGATCAATCCCATTTGCACTTATGGCATAGATGACGAGATGATGGTCATTGGCTTTTGCTTTTCATGTGATGATATTGCCATGCTTCCTTTACATGATTTCCGCAGTTCATCTACTATGCCATTCCATGATCACATTGTTTCAAATATGCTTTGTTTTTTATGTTGTCAATATTCTCCATGTGATGTTTCTACTCATGCTCATGAGGAGACCCCCATAGTTTCCTCATACATCTTAGGAGATCTTGTTGCATTCCATACTTTGCATGATTCCCATGATTGCATGCACCTTATGCATTCCATGAATAACAATGCTCTAGATATTTCTCATGATGCATTACACAATTTGAGTCTCCATTATGCGATACATCATAACAAACCTCTCATGATGGATGACATGTTTCTATATCACGCATCTCATTTATTTGAGCATTGGATATTTTGTGCTAACCGACACATGCCCGTGCGCATCATGATGGATGATGTGTACATATACCATGCACACACAGTTTTTCCTTTGTCTTTGTTTTGTGTAGGTACTCATGTATACTCGTCAACCTCTCAATCCCAAGAGTTGACAAAACGAGCTCTTGAGAGCAACGATGCTGTGGGATCCCGTGGACTATCCTTACCACCGTTCCCTTCGCGCAAGGACTACGCGCATCTCTTCTACTTGGCTCTCACATGGCTATGGGCTATTTACCACTTGTCACCTTATGCCCATACTATTGTGTTCACTTTGCATGTTATGCCTCTTTCTATGCCTTTGCCATGCAATTGTGACCCTTGCTTGCATCTACCCATGATTCACCATTATGCTACTTCTATGTGTATTTGCATGCTTGGTGGAGATCCTTGTTGCTATTGCCTTGTTTATCATGTGCCCCATGCTATTGATGCTTGTTGTGTTGGGAGAGTCATGATGCCCCATTGCTCTTTACATATGGCCTCTCGCCAATACATTAATTCCATTCTACTCATATCTTGCTTTCATGCTTGTGCTATGTCATGTGAATTATTCTTGCACACTATTTGCACCAATGACATGCTCGCCATGATTCCTCCTAGTATGTTGCATCTTCGCACTACTAGCTTGCTTGACTTGATTGCTATGATTGCTTGTTTGGTTGCATCACCCATGTTCCACTCTTACTCTCTTTCTTGGGTTGATGACATATATGCTCTTGCCTCTCACATGATATATCTTGATCATTGTCTCTTGTGTCCATTAGTTGCCTCTCTCATATCCACTTGTATTAAGTTTAACCATACTATGCTTCTTGATTGTGGAGACTTTGACACCTTACTTGTGATGCATGCTTGTTTGATTGAGCCTATTGCATTTGGTTGTTCTCGCATCATATGCCTCCATGCTATGCCATACTCCCTTGTACTTCCTTATGATGAGCATGATGCATCGAATGATAGGTTTTGCACTTCCGCTAACCTCATTTGTTTTTCCAAGTGTTTGCCATGTTCTTTCGTTTTGAAGGTTTCACAAGGAATTACCGTCATGAGACATATTGGTTATGTGAAGGCATACATGATGTGCAACTCCAACATCTTCGGGAACATTCATAAGGTGAACTCTTTCCCTTTGAGCCATCCTCAAGTTTACATATTGGATGGGTCACACTTGCATTGTTGTTTCCTTCTTGTTGTCTACATGAAACATCTCGTGGATGGAGGAGCAACATTGGAGATTGGCTCTATGGACCTTTACATTGAGGAGTGCTCGTACTTATTAGATGCACCTTCGGTCTTCCACTCTTGCCACGACATTGAGCATTGGTACACCAACACCTCCAAATTTGTTGATTTTGCTCCCACATGTCATGCTCGTTGGACATATCATACTCACCACAAGTTTGCACCATATGCATGGATTGACTCACATTATGATTGCCTTGTTGCATCTTATATTCCCATGTCATACATGATATATGAGCTTGTGCACTTCCTTAGCAAATTTGTTGTGATCTTCCTTGATGGCATATTCATACATAATGATCATATTGTCGACCATCAATTGCATGATAACATATACATATTGAGCATTCATTGCCATGTTCATGCTTTTGATGCACCATCCCATTATGACATCATTTTGCACAATGGTCACATTCATCATATCCACAACACCTTTGTGCATGCCTCGAATGAATTTGCTCACATGAATGCTTTATATCTCATTCTACATCTTTTGGATAAGCATATTGTGCCTTGCCACGCACTACCTTGCTGCACAGACTCATTCTTACATGATGGACATTTTGTGTGCGCTAACCATTGTATTTCCGAGTGTCGCTTGTGTTTGCTCATTTTGCATGTACCACATACCGGAGACACATTGGAGTACTTGGATTGCGTCATGTCTACAACTTCGTCCAACTACATGTTCGTCCATGACAACCGTTTCCATGGTGATGAGGATCGCGATCCGAGGTCGGATCTTTCCCAACGGGGGGGGGGGGAGATGATGCGGAGCATCCCACGTTCATCCCCATGTACACTCCGACTACTCACCATGCCCCAAGGATACATAAGATGAGACCTCGACTATGCGCCATTGGACACAAGGTGAATTCACTCCTCTTCGAATCGTCACTTTCCACGTGTGAGACATGGCTACTACCTCATGCATGGACCTTGCCTAAACTCAGGTACAACCGATATGACCATGGAGAATCAAAGGACAAAGGCCAAGCATGGAAGAGGAGAAGGAAGAAGAGCCAGCTGCTATAGGCCCCGGACATCCGGCCCCAGCACTGACATCCAGCCCTTCCCGCAAGCCCGGACATCCGGCCACAGCCCGGACATCCGGCGCCCATCATAGAACGCGTACAGAAGCTGAACCCCATCAGCCTGGACATCCGACTCTCCCCGAGCCGCAGGACATCCGGCCCCCAGCCCGGACATCCGGACCCCGCCTGTCCAGAGAGCAACTATAGGGCACCCAGGCCAGCCTGGACATCCCGCCTCCCAGCCCGGACATCCGGCCCGTCGTGAAGCCCCGGACATCTGACACCTGCCTGTGCACAGAGAACGGGCCAAGGGCCCATGTATCCCCCTCTCACTTACCCCTTCGTGGACTAGCACTATATATACTCTCCCATCTCCTCCTAGTTAGGGTTAGCGTTGATTTAGCTCATTTGTGAGATAGAGCCTCGCTCATCCATTGGATCTCCTCCTCATGAGAGACCGCGGCCTCTTCGGAGAAGATCCACTTGGATTCAAGACCCCTTTACGGGAAGATCCCCTTGTGGATTCAAGACCTCCTCTCGGAGAATAACGGTTACTCTTGTATCTTCCCTTTGTTTATTTTGAATCTTGTGCTACCTCATGGGTTCGGTGATCTAGCCCTTGTGTGATCAATTACTTGTCGGTTTAGTTATTCTCTCGTTTCTCCCCGTGTTTTCCCTTGTGATTTCCGCGTGTTCTTCGTGTTTCCCCGTAGGATCCACTCCAAATGTGAAAGATCGGCCCCTAGGGTTCCACCCTACATCATCTAAGAGCAAGACCGCTCCAAACTAAATCACAGTAGAAGTTATGGCCACTCAGGCTGGACCAAAACAGCAAGCGGAAGGTCTCCGAAAGTCCCACATTAGCACCAAGCCATCCCCCAAGGGAGGGTATAACGGAGTGTGGTAAAATCTAGTTGCTAACGCTCCCGGCTATGGGTTCTTCACAATTAGCAGGGCTTCTATTCTAGTACAGAGATCACCACTTGTTATGCCAGGGTCTCCTTTTTCGAGTTGGTTACTGTCTTGTTGAGCAACGTTTTCTCGGCAATCTCCGCTAGTGATACACTTATCCACCTAGCAATTTATTAAAGCTTTATCAAGCAAGTAATGAAAGCTACTAGCTATATACATTGGTTTCACAGCAGGGTGAAAATTGCAAACCATGCAAGGCAAATAAAGGCACGGGGCAAGCCAAAAACAGCAAGCAACTAGAAACGAACTGAAATGAATGAAACTAACGAAGGAAACACCACATACGCTAGAGCATGCAAAATACATGGAGCCATGGAGATTGCGTCTCACCTTCTCAAGTCGTTGGAGCAGAGCAGTCTTAAACTGCCTGACTCCGCGACCGATAGAATTATGATCCAGCCGGTGCGCCTTCTCGAATGTGTAAAACCGACCTATGTTCACAGCAAAAAAAGTTAGAAAAATAAAGCGAGCAAAACGCTAGAAACTTCCATTTACTTTGAAGGATGTAGTAGAAACTAGAAACCAATTACCCGAGTCCCCATTCGAGATAGATCTTCCTAACCTAGTACGATACTGGGATCTAGTAAGCGTAATTTGGAGCGGATGTAAAGGGTTCAATACTACTTGGCCTAGAGGGGACTAGGATAAACTGTTCCAAGTACCAAAAGCCCTAAGGCTGCAAACGATTACCCGTAATGACCGATATAGATTCGGCTCGAGGTGCTACTGAACCCTGAATCCAATGATTGATCACCTAACCAATTCAAGGTCACAAGAAAAGAAAGGACGGTGCTCCTCTAACCCTGTATTTGAGTGACTGTTACGCAACATTGGTGATCAGTTAATGGAAAACGAAAAGCTATTCAGGTAGACAATAGTCTAGCTCGAGTGGCTAGGTATGTCCTAGTCACACCCTACCTAGGGTTGAGGAACACGTGTTTGTCCAGTTTCGACAAAACTAAGAGGATGTTATGATCCCGCTATAAAAAGAAATTGTATGCCCCGTGCACGTGCGGGCCCGTCGAGCTATAAGTGAGGGAAGAAAACAAAGGAGTATACATGACATAAAGGAGTATATGTCGGTTCCTACAAATTCTATCACTTTGCTAACCCTAACTAGGAGGAGGGGAAGGAGTATATATAGTCTTAGCCACGAAGGGGTAAGTGGGGAAGGGATACATGGGCCTTTGGCCCGACTCTGCGCGCAGGCAGGCGCCGGATGTCCGGGCTGGGGACCGGATGTCCGGGCTCTCGTGAGACGCCGGATGTCCGGGGCGGTTGGCCGGATGTCCGGCCCGAAGTGGCCAAGCTACTGGTTAGGGGCGCCGGATTTCCGGGGGAGAGCGCCGGATGTCCGGTGGTTGCCGAGGCGCCGGATATCCGGGCACATGGGCCGGGTGTTCGGCCGCTGATGCTTCGGCCGTCTTGTTGGTGCAGCTCCTCGGAGGCTGCACAGGCGCCGGATGTCCGGCCTCTGGCCCAGATGTCCGGCCGTTGTAGCTTCAGCAGCTCCGTCTTCTTCCATCGTCACTTCCAGGCTTCCCTCGTGGATGGTGTAGTTGTTCCTTGGCGCTTGCACTCCTCCTCGACATCCGTGAAGCTCCGACAATACCTATGCATGCACATGGGAGAAGTGTCAAGTAGTATACCATCCTCGAAGGGGTCACGTCAGCACGTGTAAAGGAGAAGATTCACCTTTATGTATGAGAAGTAGAGTTCGCACGTGTCACTTGCCAAACAGACTCTTGACATGGTGATGACCGTAGGATGCTCCGCATCAAGACGCGAGCCTAGAACACTAACAAAATCACGGCGCTGCACGTAAACAAGGGAGGAGCACGCTCTGAATTTTTTTTGCTCTTTTTTTTCACTTTTTTTCCTCTTTTTTTTTTGCTCCGCAACAAATTTTTTTCGAAAAAGTCTACAAATGGTCTAGAAACTGCCTAGCCAGAATTTTCTAGACTTAGTTTTTTTTAAACTGGAGCTATTTTTCTACTGTGGGTAACACGAATGTTCGGGAGTCCTTCTCTGTCACGACTCGGAGTATGGCGTGATCTGAATGTTGAAAACAAAGCAACAAATACTGGTCTCGGACTATAACTGATGGCGGATATGAATCCTGGTGGAAACTCGGACTGGTGGCGGAGATATGTAGGGCGGTGGAACACGGACTGGTGGTGAATCTGTGATGGAGGTGGACTTAGATTATCGTGATGGCGGTGGATATGTGGTACATGGCTGCGGTGATGACGATGGTGGTAGATGGCAGCGGTGATGACGATGGTGGTATATGGCAGCGGTGATGACGATGGTGGTATATGGCAGCGGTGATGATGATGATGCGGCAGCGGCGTGACAACTTGTGAACAGAACTCGAAACTCTAAAGGACTAGACACTAAGACCAGCAACTAGACACGACGATGCAACCGCAAATCCAACAACGCAAATATAGAAAAGTTTATGAAATGGCTCAGGCTGGTTCGGATATGATGAACTAACCCCAATTCTTTTTTTGGCTTTTTCGTGGACTATAGGTATGAAGAACATACTCGATCTAAACTACGAAAAACTGTAAAATCTCACTGAGAAACCTGGAAATCTGATACCACTTGATAGAGGCAAAGTTGTCCCGTATTTTGATGAGATGATGGATATCGCTTTGGTGGAAGTCGACTTTGACGATCCGACTAAGAACGTGCGAGGACGTCGCGCCTTAGCAATCGCTAAACCAACTTCGAGAGGTTATTGACCACACCGTAGCACGATCAACCTGACCACGAGGGTCCATTTCTTGCGAGCAAACGAAGAACGAGCAAGAAACTGAGATTGCAAACTGGATATTGCGAATATAAGATGAAAGCTTTATTGATCAAGGTGGGGTTCTGTGACGCCTTTGTCTGGTCGTTGAACACAAATGAAGTACGCGAAGTTGCAGCTATGGCGAACTTTTAATCTAAACAAAACCTAAAGTCTAAACGACGCCCTAAGGGCTGTATATATGGAGGAAGAGGGGGAATTTCGTGGCCCTTGGGGAAGGGGTCCGAAAGCAACCCTATCTCTTGTTTCCCCACACATACAGACTCTAAAAATAGCCTATACTCAAGTATTTCGAAAATACATGGGCCTGGCCCAATAATAAGGTGACGCGACACCTAGAATAGCCTTTGGATGAAAGTTATGAAGTAGCATCTTATATATTTCATCCAAGGCTTCATGCACTCATTATGGTGGCTTCAACGTCCTGAAATCATCACTTGTAACTCTGTTCTTGTTCCCCTTGCGCATGCCATCATCTCCATGCTTGTTCTTGCTCCAATGTTCATCCTTCTCCAAGCTAGGCTCTTCATTTGTACGCAAAACAAATGTATCCAATTTAGGCAGCATCATATTCTCATGAACATTAGAATCATTACCAAGAAACGAAAGTACCTGGTAATTTAATTGGCGTGCGCAAGCTCTAGTAATTGGTCGAGTATGTATAGCAGTAGGGGCTGTGGGTTTAACAATGGTATTGATGTCCTCATCACAACCCTAAGATCTGGCCATAGGCCCAGACATCTGGCTCAGCCGCCGGACATCCGGCACCTTCCTGTTGATAGCCTGCTAGTGCACATGGTTCAGTTGTAGCCTTTTAGAACTAAGAGTATCGATCCCACAAGGAGCATAGGAATCATTCTTTAGCCCTTTCCAAAGTACAACTGATGTACCTATAAATTGTAAGCGATCCAGAATAGTAATAAGAATAAGGTTGCAAGTGTAAAGGTGAATAAATAAGCTAAAATAAATTACAAGTAAAATGACTAGACTTGAGACAAATGGTTGTAATATTTCCCAGGTGTCCGGAATCCCCACTAGTGTGCATCTACGGCGGTGCCTAAACACAAATCTATTTCGAATTCCTAAGCCACTTTACATGTTTCTATTTGTGGGCAGAGCCGGCACAGGTACGTTTATACTCGTGGTAGCTCTGTATCCCATATACCAAAACTTTTCTTCCCCACTCCGGTTATCATACGGTGATTAAGGGGAAATAGTTCCCCATGGACGCAGCCAAAGTTGTCTCCGTTCTACCCCTTGTTGCAACTATCCGCTAGAAATGGAAAGGGGCCCTGTCAAATCACCCAACTCCGCAACCACATAGTTAGCCAACATTAATAACCTTTTGTACAAAATTGGCATACATTGCATGGTCGACTTCACCCAATGTCAAGAAGATTATCAACATAAACATGCAAAGATGATATTAAATCCTAATATCAAACATCCTATTACACCCTAGGGTTCATCCATACTGCGGGAACAAAGGGTCTACTCACACAAGGGAATGACAATCATCACAGTAATGGTAAATGAATACATGGATGAATAGATCAAACGATACACCGAAGGATCAACTAGGGTTCTTAGTGTTAAAGATGATAAGGATGTGGATGATGATGATGATGATGACAATGACGATGATGATGATTGATGATTGATACGTCTCCAACGTATCTATAATTTTTTGTTGTTTCATGTTGTTATATTATCAATCTTGAATGTCTTATATTCTTTTATGTCGTGGGAAACCACGGCCACCTATGGGACCATCAGCCCCTTGTGGTTTGGCAGGGGGGATGAGCACATTGCACAAAGAGCAAAGAACGTAGCACAACACGTCAAAGATTACAAGGGCAGTTTTAGCCAGGTTCGGGCCGCTGTGAGGCGTAAAACCCTACTCCTACTTTGGTGGATTGATGGGAGGGCCGTAGTGGAGAGGTAGCACTCTAGCCCGGCAGGGTTACGTCAGGACGAGAGCAGCTACACGTGTATGAAGGATAGAGGCAAAGGTGACCTGTCTTTCCATGATATGGTGGCTATCGTTTAGGATGAAGTCGACTTTGCCGATCCGACTACGAACGTGCGAGGACGTCGTGCCTTAGCAATCGCTAAACCAACTCCGAGAGGTTATTGACCACACCGGAGCACGATCAACCTGACAACGAAGGTCTGTTTCCTGCAGGCAAACGAAGAACAAGCAAGAAACTAAGATTGCAATCTGGATACTGCGAATATAAGAGGAAAGCTTTATTTGATCAAGGTGGGGTTCTGTGACACCTTTGTCTGGTCGTTGAACACAAACGAAGTATGCGAAGTTGCAGCTATGGCAAACTTTTAATCTAAACAAAACCCAAAGTCTAAACGATGCCCTAGGGGCTGTATATATGGAGGAGGAGGGGGGGGGGGATTTCGTGGCCCTTGGAGGAGGGGTCTGAAACCCACCCTAACTCTTGTTTCCCCACACATACGTACTCTAAAAACAGCCTATATTGAAGTATTTCGAAATTACATGGGCCTGGCCCAAAAATAAGGTGACGCAGCACCTAGAATAGCCTCTGGACGAAAATTATGAAGTGGCATCTTGTATATTTCGTCCAAGGCTTCATGCACTTATTATGGTGGCTTCAAAGTCCTGAAATCATCACTTGAAACTCTGTTTTTGTCTCCCTTGCGCATGCCATCAACTCCATGCTTGTTCTTGCTCCAATGCTCATCCTTCTCTAAGCTATGCCCTTCTTTTGTAAGCAAGACAAATGTATCCAATTTAGGCAGCATCATATTCTCATGAACATTAGAATCATTACCAAGAAACGAAAGTACCTGGTAATTGATGTAGGGTAGAACACTAGGATGGATCTTTTCACACTTGGAGGGGGAAAAGGAGAGAAACAACAAGAACACAAAGAGGAAATCACTCCGACAATTCCCGATTACACATCCACTAGGGTAACAACACAAGATCCACAAGTCACAAACACAATCAAAGGAAAGATACAATGGCAAAGTTCATCCCAAATCCAAAGGAGATGGGGGCTTGAAGGTAGTCTTCTCCTTATGGAGGTCTTGAAATCCACAAGGATTATTCCCTAGGGGGTCTTGATCCTCCAAGAGGGAAGGTGAAGGACTAAAGATGACAAATATCTTATCTAATACTTTGCTAACCCTAAACATGGTCCTTGGTACGGAATATATAGCCTCGGGGTCGAAGGATATGAAGGGGAGCCGAAGATGCCATCTCAGCCGGCCATCCTGGGAGGCCCGTGCGCACGGGGTAAGTTGGGCCCGTGGGCACGGTATAGGCCCGTGCGCACGGGGTGCTCCAGCGTCCACTTCCTGGGTGATGAGGACATCAATACAATTGTTACACCCACAGCCCCTGCTATTATACATACTAGACCAATTACTAGAGCTCACGCACGCCAACTAAATTACCAGGTACTTCCGTTTCTTGGTAATGATTCTAATGTTCATGAGAATATGATGCTGCCTAAATTGGATACATTTATTTTGCTTACAAATGAAGGGCCTAGCTTGGAGAAGGATGAACATTGGATCAAGAACAAGCATGGAGATGATGGCATGCGCAAGGGCAACAAGAACGGAGTTACAAGTGATGATTTCAGGACTTTGAAGCCACCATAATGGGTGCATGAAGCCTTGGATGAAATATACAAGATGCCACTTTATAAATTTCGTCCCGAGGCTATTCTAGGTGCTGCATCACCTTATTATTTGGCCAGGCCCATGTAATTTTGAAATACATAAGTATAGGCTATTTTTAGAGTCCCTATGTGTGGGGAAACAAGAGATAGGGTTGATTTCGGACCCCTCCACCAAGGGCCACGAAATTCCCCCCTCTTCCTCCATATATACAGCCCTTAGGGCATCGTTTAGACTTTGGGTTTTGTTTAGATTAAAAGTTTGCCATAGTTGCAACTTCGCGTACTTCGTTTGTGTTCAACGACCAGACAAAGGCGTCACAGAACCCCACCTTGAACAATAAAGCTTTCATCTTATATTCGCAATATCCAGATTGCAATCTCAATTTCTTGCTTGTTCTTCGTTTGCTCGCAGGAAACAGACCCTCGTGGTCAGGTTGATCATGCTCCGGCATGGTCAATAACCTCTCGGAGTTGGTTTAGTGATTCCTAAGGCGCGACGTCCTCGCATGTTCGTAGTCGGATCGTCAAAGTCGACTTCCACCAAAGCGATATCCATCATCTCATCTAAAGATGGGACACATTTGCCTCTACAACTGGGAGGCCCGTGGGCACGGGGTCTCGGGGGCCCGTGCGCACGGGGTCGCCTGGACCCTGGAGCTTCCTGTGCTGCTGCTGTTGTCCTTCTTCTTGGATCGCACGGCCTTGGGGTGTTCCTCCTTCTCCTTGGAGATGCTCCTGAGCTTCTTGGTGATAATCCTCTTCATACCTAAGGATGCATAGCATATCTTGGCGAGGTAGTAAACATGTTCCATTCGTGTCCACATGCAAGTCTAGTAGGAAGGAGTTCACCTCGGTTTCCAAAGCACGTGCTCTAGCTCTTGTCATGGGTCCTCGTGGGGTTGGATGTGTCGATGTAGAGTCCATGGGGATGATGGAAGGATGCTCCGCATCAGTAATTTAATTGGCGTGCGCGAGCTCTAGTAATTGATCCAGTATGTATAGTAGCAGGGGTTGTGGGTGTAACAATGGTATTGATGCTCATCATCCTCCCATTATTGAAATGAAGTCATCCTCGACGGAAGCTCATCTTCCTCACCCAAATAAGCCTTCAAATCTGCAATGTTAAAAGTGGGACTAACCCCAAAATTTGCAGGCAGCTCAAGTTTATATGCATTATCATTTATTTTCTCTAACACCTTAAAAGGACCATCAACATGTGGCATTAGCTTTGAGGAACACTAGGTACAGGCAAAGGCATATATAAACCATGAGGATTGAGTCGTGACTTAGCTTTTTGACATGTAGTGCAGCGAGCAACAAAACGCTCAACATCCCGTCTCATCTTTGGCCAAAAGAAATGTGTAGCAAGTACGTCCTCTGTCTTCTTCACGCCAAAGTGTCCCATTAATCCTCCACCATGCGCCTCCTGCGACAACAAAAGACAAACAGAACTAGCTGGAATGCATAGCTTGTTAGCACGGAACACAAATCCATCATTAATGACGAACTTGTTCCACATTCTTCCTTCTTTACAATTCTGCATTACATCTTTAAAATCAGCATCATGCACATATTGATCTTTGATGGTCTCCAAACCAAATATTTTGAAGTCAAGTTGTGAAAGCATAGTATAGCGACGAGACAATGCATCAACAATAACATTTTGTTTTCCCTTCTTGTGTTTAATGAAATAAGGGAAAGTCTGAATGAATTCAACCCATTTAGCATGTCTATGATTCAGTTTAGCTTGACTTTTAATATGTTTCAAAGATTCATGATCAGAATGTATAACAAATTCTTTGGGCCATAAATAATGTTGCCATGTTTCTAAAGTCCGAACAAGAGCATATAATTCTTTATCATAAGTAGAATAATTCAGACTAGGCCCACTCAATTTTTCAGAAAAGTATGCAACAGGTTTGCCATCTTGTAATAACACACCTCCTAATACAGTTCCACTAGCATCACATTCAACCTCAAAAGTCTTATTAAAATCAGGAAGTTGGAGTAAAGGAGCATGTGTCAACTTATCTTTCAGTACCGTGAAGGCTTCTTCCTGTGCGGTACCCCAAACAAAAGGCACATCTTTCTTTGTCAGCTCATTGAGAGGTGCAGCAATGGTGCTGAAATCTCTCACAAAACTCCTATAGAATCCAGCGAGGCCAAGAAAACTCCTCACTTGTGTGAGCGTTTTGGGCTGCGGCCAACTCTCAATAGCTTCAATCTTGGCTTTATCAACTTCAATTCCCTGTGGAGTAACAACATAGCCAAGAAAAGACACTCGATCGGTGCAAAAGGTGCACTTCCCAAGGTTACCAAACCAACGTGCATCACGTAGAGGAATAAAAACAACACGTAAATGTTCCAAATGTTCCTCCAAAGATCTGCTATAAATCAATATGTCATCAAAGTAAACTACCACAAATCGTCCAATGAAAGCATGTAAAACTTCGTTCATTAATCTCATGAAAGTACTAGGTGCATTAGTTAACCCAAAAGGCATGACTAACCACTCATATAATCCAAACTTAGTTTTAAATGCTGTTTTCCATTCATCCCCCAATTTCATACGAATTTGACGGTATCCACCACGCAAATCAACTTTGGAGAATATTGTAGAGCCACTCAATTCATCAAGCATATCATCTAGCCTAGGAATAGGATGACGATAACGAATACTAATATTATTAATGCCTCTACAATCAACCTACATACGTGATGTACCATCCTTTTTCGGCACTAGAATAATAGGAACAACACAAGGACTAAGGGATTCGCGTATATAACCTTTGTCCAGCAGCTCCTAACTTGACGCATAATCTCCTTCATCTCCTCTCGATTGGTACGGTATGGTGCACGGTTGGGTAATGATGCACCAGGAATTAAGTCAATCTGATGCTCAATCCCTCGAATGGGAGGTAATCCCGGTGGCACGTCTTGTGGAAAGACGTCGCGAACTCCTGCAAAATCTTAGTGACAGCAGGAGGCAAAGAGGAAGGCATGTCCTCGAATGAAAATAATGCCTCTTTGCACACAAAAGCATAGCAAACAGATTTGCTAAAATATAGCTCATCAGTATCAGATTTAGTGGCAAGTAAACATGCACTTTTCAATTTAATTTCAGAAGCAACACTAGATGATTTACTATTAGGCTTCATTTCTTGCTCAATTTTTTTTGCCACAATCTGATTTTCACTCTTATTTTTCTCCTGTTTTGCTTTATTAGCTCTATTAATATCATCTTTCAAAATGGACTCATGAGTCATAGGAAGCAAAGTAATATTTTTATCCTTATGAACAAGAGTATACTGGTTGTTTCTACCATGGTGTACATAATTTTTATCAAATTGCCATGGTCGACCAAGTAATAAGGAACATGCTTGCATAGGTACCACATCACAATCAACATAATCAGCATATGTAGAGATACTAAAATGCACACGGACAATACGTGTTACCTTAACCTTGCCGCTGTTGTTGAACCATTGGATGCAGTAAGGATGTGGATGTGGTCTTGTGGTGAGAGATAGCTTCTTCACCATCTCCATGCTAGCCAAGTTGTTGCAGCTCCCTCCATCTATCGTTCCTTCACAACTCCCTTTGTATGGAACAAATTACGCCTCAGATTTTGCTCAACTTGTGTAACCTGCACACTCAAAACACGTTGAGCAACTAAACATTCATACCTATCAGCATCTTCAGGACCCATGTATTGCGTCTCATTATCAGAATAATCTCCACCATGTTCTTCACGTGTAATAAGAGCCAATGTCTCCTCATCATAGTCACTAGCGGACTCATACCCACCATCCTCAGTAGCAATCATCACACGCTGAGATTTGCATTCTCTCGCATAATGACCTCTTCCCTTACAACGACGACAAATAATATCACTTGTGTGCCTAGTTGATGCCATGGAAGAAGAAGAGCTCTATGTAGGCCCGGCAGGTGCACTCTTGACAGATAGTGGTGGTTGTGCCTGCTTTCTTGTATCACGGCTGGAGGTGGCACCTAATGGAGGTGCTTGTGCAGTGGAAGTAGAAGATGCAGGAGGTGTCCATGATGAAGGTCGACCTGCAGAAAAGTTAGTTCGCGCCAATGCTTGTCGATCCTGCACTTCACGTTCAACTTTACAAGCAAGATGGAATAAACGATTGATATTAGTATACTCCTTATACTCTAGAATGGCTTGAATCTCTCTATTTAATCCACCCATAAAACGTGCAAGCATAGGTTCATTCTCCTCAACAATACCACATCTAATCATGCTAGTTTGTAATTCCTGATAATATTCTTCTACATAATTTTTTCCTTGTTTTAAGCGCTGCAATTTTTGAAGCAATTCACGTTGATAATATGGTGGAACCCAACGAGTGCGCATAGCAGTTTTCGAAGAAGCCCAAGTAGTTGGAATAGGATATAATCTACAATGTTCACACCACCATACACATGCAAAACTAGTGAAAGCACAAACAGCAGCGGCAACCCGTCTCTCCTCGGGATATTGTAAACATGTAAATCGTTGTTATGTTTCTAACTCCCAAGTAAGATATATATCAGGAACATATCTACCCTCAAATGGTGGAATATTGAATTTTAGTTTAGGAAGATGGTCATGATCTCGTACCTGAGGGAGAGCCCTAGCATTGTGATTATTTGCATGTGGACGACCTTGTGGTTGTGGTGCAGGTGGTTGCACGTAGTTCTGATTTTGATCAACCTCATCCTTGTAATCTCCCACAAAATCATCCTCCTCCGCATCAGCAGCAGGAGCCACAGATGTATCAACAGCAGCACCAACAGTTTGGCCAAATGCAAGAGGGACACGGCTCGCTCGGCGAAGTGCTGTTTCACGACGTGGAGGTAGTCGTTGTTGTTGTTGTTGTAGAGGTGCGTTAGGTGCAGCGGGTGGTGGTGGTGGAAGACGCGCGAGCAATTCATTAAACTTGTTATCGAGCTTTGTTTCAAACATCTTCTCCATGCCATCTATCTACTCCATGGCCTCTTCAAATCTGTTTAGCACATCTTGCACCTGTCCACTCATCATTTGCTGAAATTTATCATGCAACTCCTTATTCGTCATGTTCTCCCAGTCAGTCTCGTTGGCTTGTGATCCTGGCATGGTTAGCAACAATAGAAACACACAAGAATATGATCCTACAAACTACTAACAAGAGGTGGTGGTGGGTGTCACAAATCCGTCAAGCAAATCTCAAATTCTTATCAGTGCTTACCCAGCAGCAGGCGGTGATCGGCAACCGTTGTAGCCAAAACTCTCAAAGCTTGGACAGAGCGATTACCAGGGAGAGTCAAACGCACGACAAAGATGTATGTGGAGCTGGGAAGGCATATAATATGGTAGCAAAAAGGGTCAGCAATAATCAATTCAGAGATGCAAAGTTGAATAAACGCTCAACGACGGTACTGTGCTGGTCCTAGGCTAGACTGTGCTAGAGACGCGAGCCTAGAACACCAACAAAATCACGGCGCGGCACGTAAACAAGGGAGAAGCACACTCTGAATTTTTTTTCTCTTTTTTTCTTTTTTTTGCACTTTTTTTCCTCTTTTTTTTGCTCCGCAACATTTTTTTTCGAAAAAATCTACAAATGGTCTAAAAACTGCCTAGCCAGAATTTTCCACACTTAGTTTTTTTTAGTTTGGAACTATTTCTCTACTGCGGGTAACACAGAAGTTGGGGAGTCCTTCTCCGTCACGACTCGGAGTATGGCGTGATCTGCAAATCCAAAACAGAGTAACGAAATACTGGACTCGGAATAGGACTGGTGGCGGAGATGAAACTAGTGGAACTCGGACTGGTGGCGGAGATGAATCTGGTGGAACTCGGACTGGTGGCGGATATATGTTGCATGTGATCTCGGATTGGCGTGATGGCGGCAGATATATGGTGGCGTATATGGACTGGGATTGGCGGTGAATATGTGGTGGTGGTATAAGGCAGCAGCCACGATGATGATGCGGTTGTGATATATGGCAGCGGCAACGTGACAACCTATGAACAGAACTTGAAACTCTAAAGGACTAGACGCTAAGACCAGCAACTTGACACAACGATGCAACCGCAAATTCAACAAAGCAAATCAGGAAAAGATTATGCAAAGGCTCGGATTGGTTCGGATGGGATGAACTAACCCTAATTTTTTTTGGCTTTTTTGTGGACTATAGGTATGAAGAACATACTCGATCTAAACTACGAAAAATTGTAAAATCTCACCGAGCAACCTGGAAATCTGATACCACTTGATAGAGGCAAAGGTGTCCTGATGTTTCGATGAGATAGCAGTCGTTTTCTGTGGGAGTCAACTTTGACCATCCGACTACGAACGTGCGAAGACGTCGCATCTTAGCAATCGCTAAACCAACTTCCGAGGGGTTATTGACCACGCCGGAGCACGATCAGCCTTACCACGAGGGTCTATTTCCTACGAGAAAATGAAGAACAAGCATGAAACTGAGATTGCAATCTGGATATGGCGAATAAAAGAAGAAAGCTTTATTAATGAAGGTGGGGTTCTGTGACGCCTTTGTCTGGTCGTTGAACACAAACGAAGTACACGAATTTGCAGCTATGGTGATCTTTTAATCTAAACAAAACCCAAAGTCTAAAAGGTGCCCTAAGGGCTGTATATATGGAGGAAGAGGGGGTGAATTTCGTGGCCCATGGTGGAGGGGTCCGAAACTAACCCTATCTCTTGTTTGCCCACAGACACGGACTCTAAAAATAGCCTATACTCATGTATTTCGAAATTACATGGGCCTGGCCCAATAATAAGGTGACGCAGCACCTAGAATAGCCTCTCGACGAAATTTATGATGTGGCATCTTGTATACTTCGTCCAAGGCTTCATGCACTCATTATGGTGGCTTCAAAGTCCTGGAATCATCACTTGTAACTCCGTTCTTGTTCCCCTTGCCATGCATCATCTCCATGCTTGTTCTTGCTCCAATGTTCATCCTTCTCCAAGCTAGGCCCTTCATTTGTAAGCAAAACAAATATATCCAATTTAGGCAACATCATATTCTCATGAACATTAGAATCATTTCCAAGAAACGAAAGTACCTGATAATTTAATTGGCGTGCACGAGCTCTAGTAATTGGTCCAGTATATGTAGCAGTAGGGTCTGTGGGTGTAACAATGGTATTGATGCCCTCATCAATACTCAAATGGCTAGTCTTGCAAGGCAAGCGACGCAAAATGGGCTAAGGGGTTAACAATGTAATGGCAAGAATGTACAATGATGGGATACCACGATACCAATGTGATACAGAGGTTACCATTCTTGCTTACGGTTAGGTTGTCAAAAATGGTGAAGTAGTCGACGTCGATGACGACCTCGTGGCGATGATGTGTGGCAGTGTTCTTGATGTAGATATCAAGATGATGTAGACCCGTCCCTAAGTAGCCGAAACACATTAGGAAACGGTAAAAAACCGCGAACTCAAAATCTCAAGGAAAATGTCAAATGGTGGTAGCGGAAAGCGTTGGTGGTTCCGGAGTTAGCAATGTGGAAGTGGTGTGGTGGTTGATGACGAAGCAACCGTCCCTAAGTAGCCAAAACACCTTAGGAGACTCAAGTCACCACTCAAGCAACCACAAATGCTATATGGATCAAAAATGGGTTATGTTGCGGAAAGCTATGGTGGTTTGGCGGATGATATGGTGGATGGCCTATGCGAAGATGCCAAAATGTCAAATTTTTGATGGAGTCAAATGATGTTGGAACCTATCTAGATGGATGGGGGATGTCAATAGCTACTCAACGAGCTAAAGAACGTCAAAATCGGACTCCGGGAGCGAAAGTTATGGCCGAAACGGTGAGTGTAAGTGGGCTGATTTGTGGGTGCAGGCACCCGGGGTTTGGGGGTGCGGGTGCCCGGGCGGGTTGGTGGGGATGCGCGCGGGGGGGGGGTGCCCGGGATTTGAGGTTCGGGTGCCCAGGGGTGACGGATTTGGGCGGAAATTCGTGGGAAGATGCAAGATATTGGTGGATTTCGTGGAGGGAAAGGTGGAGATGGGTGGGGGAATGCTAGATCCACTTGAAACCAAGCAAATCCATGGATCAAATACAACAAAATCTCATCCAACCAACAAATCACAAAAAAAATTGGGGCTATTTTTGGTGGGGAATTTTTGAAATTGGGGAAGAACACACAAAAATAGGCTAGAAAACAAAGAGGGGAGGCTCCAATTTCGTGATAAACCATGGCTCATGATACCAAGATGTTGTAGGGTGGAACCCTAGGTGATGATCTTTCACGAATTGGAGGGGGAAATCCCCAAGAACAAGATGAATATAAGAGAGGAAACAAGAGGAACACTCAAGAACAAGTCCAATCACACATCCACTAGACCAACAATCACACAAGATCCACAAGGTACATGAACAATCAAAGGGAAACAAGATACATGGTAGAGTTCATCCCAAATCCTATGAAGGAGATGAGGGATTGATGATCTAGGTAGATCCTTCCCTCAAGGGGGGCTTGAATCCCTAGGGATCTTCTCCAATGGAGGTCTGGTACTCCAATGGAGTCTTCTCTCTCAAGAGGAATCCCACAAGGGGAGGTACATGAGCTAAGCTCTATGATTTGTGTCTATTCTTAGTTATCCTCTAAATGAGCTAGGGAAGGTACTTATATAGTCTAGGGACGAAATGAGAGGAAGAGGGGGATACAAGGGACCAAATCCCAAAAGTCCACGAAAGCACGTGGAGGAGGTCCGGGCACTTGGGGCTGCAAAGGTCGGGCACCCGGACAAGGCCGAGGCCGGCTGGAGCTGGGCCGGGCACCCGGGGGTTGATGGCCCCCGCACACGGTGGAGGGTCCGGGCCACGCCAGGAGGAGGCCGGGCACCCGGGGCGCCTCCCAGGTTTGGCCGGGCACCCGAGGCACATGAGGACATCAATACCATTGTTATACTCACATCACCTGCTGCTATACATACTGGACCAATTACTAGAGCTTGCGCACGCCAATTAAATTACCAGGTACTTTCGTTTCTTGGTAATGATTCTAATGTTCATGAGAATATGATGCTGCCTAAATTGGATACATTTGTTTTGCTTACAAATGAAGGGCCTAGCTTGGAGAAGGATGAACATTGGAGCAAGAAGAAGCATGGAGATGATGGCATGCGCAAGGGGAACAAGAACGGAGTTACAAGTGATGATTTCAGGATGTTGAAGCCACCATAATGAGTGCATGAAGCCTTGGATGAAATATACAAGATGCTACTTCATAACTTTCGTCCAGAGGCTATTCTAGGTGCTGCGTCACCTCATTATTGGGCCAGGCCCATGTATTTTCGAAATACTTGAGTATAGGCTGTTTTTAGAGTCCGTATGTGTGGGGAAACAAGATAGGATTGGTTTCGGAACCTTTCCCCAAGGGCCACGAAATTTCCCCTTCTTCCTCCATATATACAACCCTTACGGCGTCGTTTAGACTTTGGGTTTTGTTTAGATTAAAGTTCACCATAGCCGCAACTTCGCGTACTTTGTTTGTGTTCAACGACCAGACCAAGACGTCACAGAACCCCATCTTGATCAATAAAGCTTTCATCTTATATTTGCAATATCCAGATTGCAATCTCAGTTTCTTGCTTGTTCTTCGCTTGCTCGCAGGAAACAGACACTCGTGGTCAGGTTGATCGTGCTCCGGCGTGGTCAATAACCCCTCGGAAGTTGGTTTAGTGATTGCTAAGGTGCGACATCATGCACGTTTGTAGTCGGATCGTCAAGGTCGACTCCCACAGAAAACGATAGCCACCATCTCATCAAAAGACGGGACACCTTTGCCTCTATCAGGGCACATGGGGCCGGGCACCCGGGGTGTGCAGAGGGCCTGCCCGGGGTGGTGGCCGGAGGCCCGGGCACCCGGGGTGTCCAGGTACTTGTGCCTTCACCGTCTTCTCTCTTGTCGCTCCTCTCCTCCTTCTCCTCGACCGTAGGTGCATGTGTCTCCGGGTGAACTTGGTGTTTCCCTCTGTGTTCCTCATGACGATCTCCCAAGTACATAAGAAAGCATAACATCTCCGTTTGAGGTAGGACCCGATTCATATGCGATTCCGAACAAGACTCAAAGAGGAAAGAAGTGACCTTGTTGTCGATGTTGCGTGCACGTGCTCTTGTCACCGGTCCTCTCGGTGCTTGCGATGGTGATGGCATGTCCATGTGGATGGACGAGGGATGCTTCGCATCATCTCCCCCCCCCCTCATTGGGAGAGATCCGTCCATGGATCATGATCTTCATCACCATTGGAAAGAGATGTCTTCGCCGTGTAGAAGTGGACAACCACCAAGCATGTATCATGTTGAAGCTCGAAATGGTCACTCTCCAATGTCGCACCGTCTTGTAATTTCTTCAAAAGGAGCAAAGATAACAAGCACTTGGAAAAACAAATGTGGTTGGCATTAAAGCAAAAGCATTCAAGAGGTGATTCACCCAACAAGTGTTGTCATCAAGCATAGCCTATGGTGTAAATTGAGCAAAATCAAGGACATCATGGAAACGAGCATGTAAATGAGAGGTAGTGATGCAAATATGTTTGTCAAGAGAATAAGCATCTACCTGAAGATCATAGTAAACATGCATAAAGCACTCAATAAATGGTCGATGGGAAGCATAAGAATCATTCACAACACCAAAGAAGATGATATGTCTAAACACATGCAAGTGCAAGACAATCCAAGCATAATGTGTATATGGTGTGGTGAACATAATGTGGCACTCAACACAATGGAAAGAGCAATTGTTCATCATGTATGAGGCAATCAAGTGAAGCAAGTGACAAGCAAAAGGACATGGGATGTATGAAATGATTACGTTGGTGCAACCAAACATGTGATATGAGCAAGTATGTATCATGGGTGGTGCACTACACGAAGCAAGCATAGAAATCATGTCGCACAAACTAGTGGGGCGAAGATGCAACCCACTAGAGGAATTCATGGAAATCATGTCATGTGAGCAAATAATAGGCATAGACAATGCACATGACATATCTCAAGCACGAACACAAAGCAAGATCATAGTATCATCATAGGCATGGGGCACATAGCAAACATGGCAATAACAAGCAATATCTCCACCAAGCTTGCAAATACACATACAAGTAGTAGAATCAATCATCATGTGTAATGCAAACCATGGGTCACAAATGCATGGCAAAGGCATAGGAATGAGCATATCATGCAAAGTGAACATGGCAAGATGGGAATATAAGATGTAATGGACGATAACCCATAACCATGTGAGAGCCATGTAGAAGAAATGCGTGAAGTCTTTGCGCTAAAAGAGCTGTGGGAAAGGCAATCCATGTGATCTCGAGTCATCGTTGCTCTGTAGAGCTCGTTTTGTCAACTCATGGGATTGTGAGGTTGACAAGTATTCATGTGTACCTACACAAAAGAAACACAAACCAAAGAAATTGTGCGCGTGGTAAATGTACACATCATCCATCATGATGTGTATGTGCACATGTGAGTTAGCACAAGATAAGCATCACTCATAGAAATTTGATGCATGGTATAAGAACATGTCATCCGTTATGAAAGAATAGTTATTGTGCATGACACGATGGGGATGCAAATTTTTAGCATAGAAGTATATGGCACATCAATAGCATGTTTATTCATGGGAAGCATATTGTGCACACAAGTAGTGGGATCATGCAAAGTATGGGATGGATAAAAATCTCCTAATATGGATGAGGAAACTATGGGGGTCTCCTCATGAGCAATAACGGAAACATCATATGGAGAAAATGGATAACATTTGAAACAATGCATATTTGGAACAATGTGATCATGGCATGGCATAGTAGATAAATGATGCAAAGGGAGCATATCAATATCATCACAAGAAAAACAAATGCCAATAACCATGGGCTTTCCATCTATGACATATGTGCAAATTGGGTTTATGTTGATCAGTTGATGGCATATGCATAGTCACTATGAAGAGATTGCAAATATGAAATATTGTTGATCTCATGCATAGCATATGACAAGTCAAGCCGATTGTCAAACATGATGTGACCAAGAGAATTATCACAAGAAATCCTATGTAACATGGCATCACAACTAATAGACTCCTCATGGCAATCATCAAACTCATCATAAATGGGTAAATCATCGCATGGAGAAATTATAGTAGCATGAAGCATGGTAATAGGTGGAGCAACATCATGCAAGCAATCAATGCCAAGAACGTCCACTAGTGGGACAAGAGCATCACGTTCACCTATGTTACCTTTCTCGTTCCACTCAAGTGGTGTAGGTGAGGTGGGAAAGACCAAAGCGTGGTCAACGTCATCATCTTGATGGAACCATGTGGGGGGTGCATCATAGTCCACCATGGCCATCGTCTTGTCCATAGGAAGGACGAAGTCGTCGCGGATCGGCGCATCATCATATATGGGACCTAGCACCAAATGAGAAGACACCATAGAGGTAGAGATTAAGTTGTTAGAAATCTAAATGACCTCATTCTCTCTATGTGGTGGTGGCTCACTCACTCCCTCAAGGTAGGTGCACTCAATGTCACATATGGTGGAGTCACTCGTCTCACTCAAGTGGTGGGAGTTGTGGCTCTCTTCCCATGGGAATTGTGGCAACTCGTCATATATGGGGCTAGTGGTGAAGTCACTCTGACTCTCCATATGGTGGCACAAGTCGCTCAAGTCATCATACATCGCAGTGGTCGAAGGGAAAATCCCATGCTCAACCATCTCGTCATCGTTGCCGTGGATAAAGGCCAAAGATGGCATGTCTCCTCCATGATCGAAGGGAAAATCCCATGCTCGATCATCTCGTCACTGTCGCCCTGGAGGAAGGCCGATGTAGGCGTACTCGTCAGAGGTAGGCGATGATGCCATACGTCTAAAGGCGAAGATGCCTTGATAATAGTTGGTGAAGATGTCGAAGTGGTCGTAGTAGTCGTAGCTCCGTCTTGGTGGTGCTTGTCTCGCGGTCTTCTCTTGTGCTCATGATGTCTGGCTGTAGCTTGATCTAGAGCTTTTTGGGACTTATAGGTGTACGCATCGCGAGCAGCTTCATCTTGATGGTTTTGTAGTGCTTGAGCTCGATGACGTTCCGAAGATTGGCCACTTGAGCGTCGCCGCCTTGAAGATGACGAAGGGGAAGAAGACTTGTAGTTGGCCATCATGTCTCGTACTTGATCCCTTTGTTCGGTGATGAGGACATCAATACCATTGTTACACCCACATCCCCTGCTGCTATACATACTGGACCAATTACTAGAGCTCGCGCACGCCAACTAAATTACCAGGTACTTTCGTTTCTTGGTAATGATTCTAATGTTCATGAGAATATGATGCTGCCTAAATTGGATACATTTGTTTTGCTTACAAATGAAGGGCCTAGCTTGGAGAAGGATGAACATTGGAGCAAGAGAAAGCAAGGAGATGATGGTATGCGCAAGGGGAACAAGAACGGAGTTACGAGTGATGCTTTCAGGTCTTTGAAGCCACCATAACGAGTGCATGAAGCCTTGGACGAAATATATAAGATTCCACTTCATAAATTTCGTCTAGAGGCTATTATAGGTGTTGCGTCACCTTTTTATTGGTCCAGGCCCATGTATTTTCGAAATACATTAGTATAGGCTATTTTTAGAGTCCGTATGTGTGGGGAAACAAGAGCTAGGGTTGATTTCGGACCCCTCCACCAAGGGCCAAGAAATTCCACCTCTCTTCCTCCATATATACAGCCCTTAGGGCACCGTTTAGACTTTGGGTTTTCTTTACATTAAAGTTTGCCATAGCTGCAACTTCGCGTACTTCTTTTGTGTTCAATGACCAGACAAAGGCATCACAGAACCCCACCTTGATCAATAAATCTTTCATCTTATATTCGCAATATCCAGATTGCAATCTCAGTTTCTTGCTTGTTCTTCGTTTGCTCGCAGGAAACAGACCCTCATGGTCAGGTTGATCGTGCTCCGGCGTGGTCAATAACCTCTTGGAGTTGGTTTAGCGATTGCTAAGGCGCGACGTCCTCGCACGTTCGTAGTCGGATCGTCAAAGTCGGCTTCCACCAAAGCGAAATCCATCATCTCATCGAAAGACGGGACACCTTTGCCTCTATCAAGTGGTATCAGATTTCTAGGTTGCTCGGTGAGATTTTACAGTTTTTCGTAGTTTAGATCGAGTCTGTTCTTCATACCTATAGTCCACGAAAAAGCCACAAAAAAATTAGGGTTAGTTCATCATATCCTAACCAATCCAAGCCTTTGCACAATCTTTTTAGGGTTTTGCTTTGTTGAATTTGCGGTTGCATCGTCGTGTCTAGTTGCTGGTCTTAGCGTCTAGTCTTTTAGAGTTTCGAGTTCTGGTCATAAGTTGTCACGCCGCCACCGCACCATCATCATCGCCCCTGCCACTTACCACCACCGCTCCGAATCCATATCCATATACCACCACCAATCCGTTTCCATATACCACCACCGATCCATATCCATATACTACCACCGCTACCACCACCGCTGCCATATACCACCACCATATATCCACCACCAATCCGAGTTCCTTGCATATTAGGTTTGTTTTGGAGATTCATCTAGTTTCTGATTCGTGTTTCCTTGCCGGAGTAGGTTTCAGAAAAAAAAAGTGCACACAGGCACGCGGAGGAGGTCCGGGCACCCGGGGCTGCAAAGGTCGGGCACCCGGACAAGGCCGAGGCCGGCTGGAGCTCGGCCGGGCACCCGGGGGTTGATGGCCCGGGCACCCGGTGGATGATAGAGGCGAGGGTCCCGATCTTTCGATGAGATGATAACTATCGATTTGGTGGAGACAACTTTGACGATGCGACTACAAACGTGCACGACGTTGCGCCTTAGCAACCGCTAAACCAATCTCCTGAGGTTATTGACCACGCCGGAGCATGATCAACCTGACCACGAAGGTCTATTCCTGCAAGCAATCGAAGAACGAGAAAGAATATGATAAAAGCAATCTGAATATTGTGAATATGTATGAAGTATTGATAAAAGTGGGGATCCGTAAGCGGTCTTGGTCTAGTCGTTGGACAAAAAGGAAGTACACGAAGTTGCAATGGCTAAATTTTAACTAAACAAATCCCAAGGAAAAAGCTACTAGATGGATCTACTCATATAGGAGGAAGTGGTGGAGGCCAAGGAGGTGGGAGAACGTCCCAAGGCATCCTAAAACCAACCCTAGGTCGTACAAGGCTCATGGGCCCAAGTGGAGGTGATGCAACACCTTTGGACTTGTTGTTTGACTCGGATTCTGCTGCAGCGTCTGATTGTTTCGTCGATATCTCAATGCTCCGGGCGAATTTGAAGGTGAATCCAATTGGGCTGGAAAGAGCACAAAATCTAGATTCCAACAAAAAAAGAATCACCCAATTCGGAGTCCGTATGGAAACGTTGTTGTCGTTTTGAGTCAGGTATCTCTGTGCAGTCCGAATCTGAATCCAGAATGTGTGAGACTTGGACTCTATCTTCTCTTGGCCCAAAAGTGACGTGAGAGAACTTTTTGAACAGCACTTAAACATCTCTTTCTCCCTTATCTTCATATGTGAATTGTACAAATATCCCATATACCTGTAATTAGACAAAACACAAAAGTGTGTGAAGTATTTTTGTTCTGTATAACATAAATAGATTATTGAATAGTTTGCACTAGAAATCACCTGACAAATATGCATGTATGCAATATTTTTGGTCGTATCCAAGGTAGTCATGTCCTCATCATCTTCCCCTTTTTGAAAACAAAGCCGTCCTCGGCGTTGCTTAATCTGAAATGTGGCTAACAAAAGAGACAAGGTATACATGTTGTATATGTATATGTCATCCATTTTTACTTCCCTTGATTTTTGCACATATGACACATGTATACATGAGTAACTTTCATAGATCATAAAATATAAAGCCAAAATATTATCATAAGTAGAAGGCATGAAAATATTGCAACTCAGTTTGCACATATAAGTGAAGCTCTTATTCCTATCAAAAGATTGATAATATTCATCATTAAACCATCCCAACATTGGTGAATAAGCCTTACTTGCATCAAATTTACATGCTACAACATGCTTAAATAAGCAAACATGCAGTAAGTCATTGGACACAGAATCATCACCAAGATTGGAGGTCATATCAAAACGATTAAACATTGGTTCTTTTGCATCAATAGTTAATTCAATGGGTGCACTCAAAATTGTTGGTATTTCAGTTGTTTGATCACATGATGCATTCATAATAGTAACATGATTCTCTAAAATAGGTGGCGTGCTCAAATCAACAGGTAACTCAATACATGATGTATTTAAGTTAATTAGGGATGCATCATTCTCATGTGAAGTTATATCATCAATACCTTTACTGTTATCTTGTCGCAAAGACGTAGCTGATGTCGGTATGGACAATGACAATGTACCATACACTTGAGATGATGTCGCACTCACAATCTGAGGTGTGGCTGCTCTAGTAGGTGCAACGGTGGAGGAATCAACCGATGGTAGTGAGCATGAATTGGAATAGTAGTTGTTGTAGTCACCGAATGCATCCTCCTGTAACTGTCTCTCAAAGGTACAAAAACAAACATACATACCAGTAATGCAACAAGGAATATACCTAAATCTTGCCTGAATATCATGGTTCAAACCACCAAAAAATCTATTCATTGTATCATCCTTAGATTCTTCTATGTCACAATGATGCATATAAGATTTGAACTCTTGGTAGTAAGCATGAACAGTGTTATTGCCTTGTTTAAATTGTTCAAATTTGCGAAGCAATTCACGACGATAGTAAGGAGGGAAAAATTGTTGTCTCATTACATGTTTCAAATCTTTCCAAGTTGTGGGTTAGTTATCAATGTTTTTCTTACAATGCACACTCCACCAAACAGAAGCAAAACTAGTAAATGCTCTAGTGGCAGCTCGTACTCGCTCAAGTTCAAAAAAGTCATGGTAACTAAAAAGGTGTTCTACTTCAAGCTCCCAAGCTAGATAAATAGCAGGATTAAATCTACCCTCAAATGATGGTAAAGAGATAACCTGACCATGTGCTTGTGTGTGTTGTCCCAACTCTCGTGATGGTGAAGATGTGTTCGTCGTCCGAGAACTTCTTTCTCTAGAACCTGTCATGATTAGTAGAAACAAGAAACAAAATTCGAGAATAATGTTCCTATGAACAACTAGGATGTGGTTGTAATGTGCTCACAGTAAAGCAAATATCAATATCTTACAAGTTCTTACCATGCGACAGGTGGTGACAGGCAACCAGCGGAGTCAAATAACTCCGAAGATTGTGTAAAGCGATTGCCAGGGGAACGTACGTATACACGGTGTAGAAATATGTGGAGCTGGATTGGCTATATATGGTAGCAAAAGATTAGCAATAATCAATTCAAAGATGCAATGTTGAATAAATGCTCAACAACGGTACTGTGCTGGTCCTAGGCTAGACCGGACTAGAGACGCGAGCCTAGAACACTAATGAGGTCACGGCATAGCACAATTACCATTAATGAAGGATAAGTAGCTCTAGACAGCAAGATATAGGTGAAGATCACAACGGCAGTAAAGATATTGATGAAAAACAACTTCCAAGCAGGATATATAACAACTCTCTCTCCAACTTTCCTCTTGAAAAGTTTGCTACTAACTCAAGCTTTCCAATGCAAAAATAATCACTCAATTCCAAATTGATATGAGGAGTCAAAGAATTCTAAAACTGGCCTAAAAAACTGGAACAAACTGTATGCACGAACTTATTTAGAAGCTGATTTTGAGACGCCAAATATTGAACTAGCTTTTGCAACTATTCAGATGCGTCTAGTCGCTAGCTTTAATTTGAGTACTTGTGGAGCCAAAACGGAGTTCGTATGAAGAAGTTATGCCTTTTTTATTGAACAGTGCACAAAACAGATTCCAGTCCGAATTCAACTACGAGATTGAGTCTAGATAGATCCGAATTTTGTTTTTTTTCTCTTCTCTCTTTTTTTCCGCACACTTTTTTTCTGTTTATTTCTCTTTTTTTCTCTGACTTTTTTCTCTCTTTTTTTTCTTTTTTTTTCTCAATCTTTTTGTTCTCCCTCTTTCCAAGACAAACTAGATAAGATGCAGATTGGATCAGGCGAAGATGTGAATGACCTCAACTATGATTATGACAATAAATACTGCGTAGTACGGGGTGGAAATTGATGGATGGGATGGTGGACAGCGGAAGGGATAATGATGCAGCGGCGGCGTGACTAATGTGAACAGAACTCGAAACTCTAAAGGAACTAGACACTAAGACCAGTAACTCGACACGGCGATGCAACCGATAATTCAATAATGCAAACAATGAAAAGAAAATTGCAAAGGCTCAGACTGGCTTGGACAAAGGATGAATAGATCTAACTTTTTTTGTGGCTTTTTCTTGGACAATAGGTAAGAAAATAAATCTAATCTAGGAAAAACTGGAAATTTTCACCGAGCAACCTGAAAATTGATACCACTTGATAGAGGCGAGGGTCCCGATCTTTCGATGAGATGATAACTATCGATTTGGTGGAGACGACTTTGACGATCCGACTACAAACGTGCACGATGTTACGCCTTAGCAATCGCTAAACCAATCTCCTGAGGTTATTGACCACGCCGGAGCATGATCAACCTGACCACGAAGGTCTATTCCTGCACGCAATCGAAGAACGAGCAAGAATATGATAAAAGCAATCTGAATATTGCGAATATATATGAAGTATTGATAAAGGTGGGGATCCGTAAGCGGTCTTGGTCTGGTCGTTGGACACAAACGAAGTACACGAAGTTGCAATGGCTAACTTTTAACTAAACAAATCCCAAGGAAAAAGCTACTAGATGGATCTACTTATATAGGAGGAAGGTGTGGCGGCCAAGGAGGTGGGAGAACGTCCCAAGGCATACTAAAACCAACCCTAGGTCGTACAAGGCTCATGTTCCCAAGTGGAGGTGATGCAACACCTTTGGACTTGTTGTTTGACTCGGATTCTGCTGTAGCGTCTGATTGTTTCATTGATATCTCAACGCTCCGAACGAATTTGAAGGTGAATCTAATTGGTCTGGAAAGATCACAAAATCTAGATTCTAGCAAAAAAAGAATCACCCAATTCGGAGTTCATATGAAAAAGTTGTTGTCGTTTTGAGTCAGGTATGTCTGTGCAGTCCGAATCTGAATCCAGAACGTGAGAGACTTGGACTCTATCTTCTCTTGGCCCAAAAGTGACGTGAGAGAACTTTTTTAACAGGAATTAAACATCTCTTTCTCCCTTGTCTTCATATGTGAATTATACAAATGTCCCATATACCTGCAATTAGACAAAACACAAAAGTGTGTGAAGTATTTTATTCTGTATAACATAAATAGATTATTGAATAGTTTGCACTAGAAATCACCTGACAAATATGCATGTATGCAATATTTTTGGTCGTATCCAAGGTAGTCATGTCCTCATCAGTGGAGGGGCTGGGTCGCCCCAGGAGGAGGCCGGGCACCCGGGCTAGCAGGGGCCGGGCACCCGGACCGGGCCGGTGGCCGGCTGGAGGTGACCAGTGATGTAGGGTGGAACCCTATGTGGACGATCTTTCACGTTTGAAGTGGATCCTACGGGGAATGACGAAGAACACACGGAAGCACAAAGGGGAAACACAGGGAAAACGAGAGAGAGAATCACTAAACTGACATAGAATCAATCACACGAGTGCTAGATCACCGACAACATAGAGTAACATATGATCCACAATCAACAATGGTAAGGATACAAAGGAATAGTTCTTCTCCGTACAGAGGTCTTGATGGTCTTCCCTAGAAAGGGGTCTTGAATCCGCTTGGGGGATCTTCTCCGAAGAGGTCCTGAGCTCCGAGGAGAAGTAACCAAGTGGATGAGCAAGGCTCTCACACAAAATATGAGCTAATCCTATGCTGACCCGCACTAGGAGGTGGGGGCGTCCTATTTATAGTCTTAGTGCAAATGGAAGTCAAAGCGAAAGGATAAAAGGGCTCCAGCCCGCAGGTGCGGTCAGTCAGGTGCCGGACGTCCGGAAGACATCGGACGTCCGGAGGCTCGGGATGGTCCGGACATCCAGCAGGGCTCGGACGTCCGTAGATTCGGCTCGGTCTTGGGTTCGTCGGACGTCCGGAGAGGGTAGGTCGTCCGGAGCTTCTGGAAGGACCGGACGTGCGTAGGCTATCGGTCATCCATAGTTTTGGCTCGGGTGCTTGTCGCCCGGTCGTCCGGGGCGTCTTGGACTTCCGTAGATATGGTTTGGGTGGCCAGGTACCGGACGTCCAGAGGGCTCGGTCATCCGTGTCCTGGGACTCATCGGACGTCTGGACATGGTTGCTCGTCCGACGCCTGTAGCTTCCGCGTCAGCTCTTCTTGTCCATCATGCTTGGGGTCCTTGCTGTCTTGGCTCTTGTATGTAGCTGTTCCGTGGCTCGCTTCCAGGCACCTGATCACACACAGAGTTTCCGAATGAGGTAGTAGCCATGTCTCGTAAGTAGGAAGAGGGAGTTCGGAGAGGAGTGAGTTCACCTTATCTTCTATAGCCTTAGCTCGGGCTCGTGTCATGGGTACAAGAGGTGTTGAGGGAGATGTAGGTATGTCCATGGGGATGAGCGAGGGATGCTCCGCATCATCTCCCCCCCCCCCTTGGGAGAGATCCTGATACGGGGCTAACTCGGTGTAGGACGATCCTTCACGTTTGGAGTGGGATCCCTCGAAGAGCATGAAGAACACGGGGAAGAACAGGGAGAAATCACAAGGGGAAACACTCAAGAACAAGTCCAATCACACATCCACTAGACAATCAAACACACAAGATCACGAGGTACATCAACAACAAAGAGAAATATACAAGGTACAGTTTATCCCAAATCCTATTAAGGAGATGAGGGCTTGAATCCTAGAAGGATCTTCCCACGAAGGGGGTCTTGAATCCCGCGGGATCTTCTCACATGGAGGTCTTGAACTCCATGGGAGTGGTAGTCTCTCTCTCTCAAGAGTAGAGGTAGGAGCAAAGCTCACCTAGGAATGAGCTATCATATTTGCTAACCCTAGAAAGGAGGTGGAGGTGGTCTATTTATAGTCTCAGCCACGAAGGGGTAAGTGGGAGAGGGATACAAGGCCAAAGGCCCGGCTGCGCACAGGTAGTGTCGGACGTCCGGTCGGGGTCGGACGTCCGGTCGCTCGCGGGGGTCCGGACGTCCGGAAGGCGTCGGACATCCGACATTTTGGCTCTGGACAGGTGGTGCCGGTCGTCCGGTCGGCTTCGGTTGTCCGGTTCCTGGTACTTGTCGGACGTCCGGTGATTGTCGGTCGTCCGGCCGCTGGAGAGTGTCGGACGTCCGGTGGCTTCCGGTCGTCCGACCAATGGGGACTCCGCAGCTCCATCTTTTTCCGTCTTCTCTTCCAGGCTTCCCTCGCGGATGGTGTAGGTGTTCCTTAGCGCTTGCACTCCTTCTCGTTGTCCGTGAAGCTCCGGCAATACCTATGCATGCACACGAGTGGAGTGTCAAGTAGTATACCATCCTTGAAGGGGTCAAGTGAACACGTGTAAAGGAGAAGATTCACCTTTATGTATGAGAAGTAGAGGTCGCACGTGTCACTTGCCAAACGGACTCTTGACATGGTGATGACCGTAGGATGCTCCGCATCAGATCCGACCTCGGATCAAAAGGTGCATCTCCATGGTAAGGTGCGAGGTCCTTGACATTAAAGATGTCGCTCACATTGTACTTGCCTTGTGGTAGGTCGATCTTGTAGGCGTTGTTGTTGTAGCGTGCTAGAACCTTGAAAGGTCCATCAGCGTGAGGGAGAAGCTTGGACTTGCGTTCGTTGGGGAAGCGGTCCTTGCGAAGATGTAGCCACACTAGATCACCAATGTTGAATACCATGGGTTGCTTGTTGATGTTGAGCTTGGTCGCTAGTCGTTGTACTTGGCGCTCGATGGTGTGCCTTGTATCTTCATGCATCTTCTTGATGTAGCTTGCACGAGCACTTGCATCGAGGTTGGTTCACTCTTGTAGAGGAAGAGGTAGAATGTCCAATGGGGACAATGGGTTGAAGCCATAGAAGACCTCGAAGGGGGACTTGCCGGTCGTGGAATGTCTGGCACGGTTATAGGCGTACTCGGTGATGGGTAGACACGCCTCCCACTCCTTGATGTTCTTCTTGATCAACACGCAAAGTAGAGTGGAGAGTGTACGGTTCGTCACCTCCGTTTGGCCGTCGGTTTGAGGATGGTATGCCGAAGAGAACAATAGCTTGATTCCGAGCTTGGCGCATAGGGTCTTCCAAAAGTAACTCAAGAACATGACGTCGCGGTCTGAGACAATCGTCTTTGGCACTCCATGAAGTCGCAAGATTTCCCTACAAAAGAGATTGGCAATATGTGAAGCATCGTCTATCTTGTTGCAAGGAATGAAATGTGCCATCTTAGAAAATCGGTCCACAACAACAAAGACGGAATCCTTGCCTTTTGAGTTCTAGGCAAACCAAGTACAAAATCCATGCTAATGTCTTCCCAAGGTTGATAAGGAATAGGAAGGGGCATGTAAAGACCATGGGATTGAGCTTTTGACTTAGCTTTGAGACATGTAGAGCAACGGTTGGTGAAGCGTGAGATGTCACGGAACATCTTGGGCCAAAAGTAGTTCTTGGAGAGCATGGCGAAGGTCTTGTCGTGTCCAAAGTGTCCCATGAGTCCGCCTCCATGAGCCTCTTGCAAAAGGAGCAAACGAAGAGAAGATTCGGGAATGCAAAGTTTGTTAGCTCTCATAAGATAATCATCCTTTATGTAGTATAGTTCCCAAGACGTGTGTGTCAAACACTTAGCATAAGGAGTAGCAAAAGAAGGATCATGCTCATACAAGTCTTTTATATGCTCAAAACCAATAACATTCAACTCAAGTTTAGTGACAAGCATGCCTATGCGTGAAAGTGCATCCGCAACAACATTTTCTTTACCCTTAATGTACTTGATCACATAAGGAAAAGATTCAATGAATTCACTCCATTTGGTGTGGCGCTTGTTCAATTTAGTTTGACCTTTTAAGTACTTAAGCGTTTCATGATCGGTGTGTATGACAAACTCATGAGGTCTAAGATAATGATCCCAAACATGTAGCACACGCACTAAAGCATACAATTCTTTGTCATAGATGGGATAATTAAGTTGAGCACCGGAGAGTTTTTCACTAAAATAAGCAATGGCTAGTTTTTCTTGCATCAAAACTCCGCCAATTCCGGTACCACTTGCATCACAATGAACCTCAAAAGTTTTCTCAAAGTTGGGCAAAGCAAGAATCGGGGCATCAGTAAGCAAAGACTTGAGCTCATCAAAAGCGGTGGATTGCAAAGATCCCCAAACAAAAGGAGCATTCTTCTTACTCAAGGCATGCAAAGGAGCGGCAATTGTGCTAAAGTTTTTCACAAAGCGGCGATAAAATCCTGCAAGACCAAGAAAACTACGCACTTGTTGCAAATTGGTGGGTTGGGGCCAAGTTTTAATTGCCTCAATCTTAGTTTCATCAACATGGACACCGTTGGAAGAGACAACAAAACCCAAGAAAACCAGTTTGTCAATGCCAAAAGTGCATTTTTTGAAGTTCGCATAAAGGCTTTCCTTGCGGAGGGTTTGCAACACAGATTTAACATGATTAATGTACTCTTTCATGGTTTTGCTAAACACAAGGATATCATCAAAGTAAACCACAACGAAGACTCCAATGTAAGGTCTAAGCACATGATGCATAAGACGCACGAAAGTTCCGGGTGCTTCCGACAAACCCATAGGCATCACTAACCACTCATATAAGCCAAATTTGGTTTTGAAAGCTGTTTTCCATTCATCACCTTCTTCAATGCGGATTTGATAATAGCCACTTTTAAGATCAATTTTTGAGAAAAAGTTGGCTCCGCTAAGCTCATCAAGCATATCATCTAAGCGAGGAATGGGATGCCTATATCTAATGGTAATGGCATTTATGGGTCTGCAATCGGAACACAAGCGGAAACTTCCATCAGGTTTAGGCACAAGTATAACGGGAACGACACATGGGCTTAAGCTTTCACGTACATGACCGTTGTCGATGAGTTGTTGTACTTGCCGTTGAATCTCCTTGGTTTCTTCAGGATAGACATGGTATGGAGATTTGTTTGGAAGTGGCGCTCCGGGGATGAGGTCGATGCGATGCTCAATGCCTCGTAGTGGAGGTAGACCCGGAGGTAGCTCATCAGGGAAAACATCTTGGAATTCTTGCAAAAGAGATTGAAACACTAAAGGTAGCTCATGAGATGTGTTAGTTTTTGGTTCTCCATCGTTGCACACAAGGACAAAGTGCATCACACTCGATGGGTTCTCACACACTTCTCTCATCTCACTTTTGGTTGCAAATAGGATGAGGTTTTCTCTCTAGGCGAAGCTTCGCTCAAATTTGGCTTGTGGCTCTCACTCACTTTTGGGTGGGTCACTTTTGCACTCTTCTCTCCATGATTGGTGGTTTTCTTGTCGGCTATTACTTGACTTGGAGACATCGGTCGTAGCACATATTCTTTCCCTTTCATCTTGAAGCTATAGTGATTGGTACGCCCATTGTGGATGACACCACGGTCGAATTGCCATGGTCGACCAAGGAGGAGGTGGCAAACAGTCATTGGGACCACATCAGACTCCAAAGTGTCTTCATAGGCACCAATTTTGAAGGAGACTTGGACCGTATGCTCGACTCGAATTGTGCCGGACTCACTTAGCCATTGAACCTTGTAGGGGTGCGGGTGCTTCCTCTTGACCAATTGCAGCTTGGAGCATAGTTCTTCACTTGCCAAGTTGTGGCAACTACCTCCATCGATGATGACCTTGACAGACCTTCCATTGATGCCGGCCTTTGTGTGGAAGATGTGGCATCTTTGGTCTTCTTCTTGTTGATGTTGAAGTGTCAAGACTTTGGTGACAACGAGAGCGGGGTTCGAATCCTCATCACAAAAGACTTGATCATCTTCATCCTCATTCACGCGTTGGTGCATGGCCACTTGCTCAATAGCTTCCATCTCCTCTTCACTCAGGGAGTCATATGTACCATCATCGTTGAGGATCATGGTGCGCTTGTTCATGCATTGATAGGACTTGTGGCCTCGGCCGCCGCAAGTGAAACACTTGAAGGAGCTTGTTTTGACGGTCTCATTGGTCTGAGTAGATGATGAAGCACACGGCTTGAAGTTGCTTGTAGTAGGAGGAAGACGACTTGAACTTGCCGAAGTTTTCTTGTAACTTGACTTGTCGTCATTGTTTGGAGAAGGCTTGGTTGATGTAGATGTTGTAGGAGTCGTTAAAGCTTGGATGTTGGAGAAGCTGTAAGTCTTGGAGGAGTACTTGGCGTACTTGAAGTCATCTTGCACTTGACGTTCCGCCTTGGTTGCTTGATGCATGAGCTCAATGAGGTTGGAGTATGGTTGAAAGTCGGCAATCTTCTTGATGGGATGATTGAGTCCATTCAAGAAACGTGCCATAGTTTGCTCATCATCTTCCGTGACATTGGTTCGAATCATGGCTATCTCTATTTCCTTGTAGTATTCTTCAACACTCTTTGTTCCTTGCTTCAGGAGTTGTAGCTTCTTGAAGAGATCGCGGTTGTAGTAGGTTGGCACAAAGCGTGCTCGCATGACATCCTTCATTTGATCCCAAGTGGTGATTGGTGGTTCACCTCTTGCTTGACGGTGTTCAAGGACTTGTTCCCACCATATGAGCACATAGTCTTGAAACTCAAGTGATGCTATAGCGATCTTCTTCTCTTCCTCATAGTTATGCAAACGAAAGATTTTGTCGACCTTCAATGCCCATGAGAGGTACTCTTCGGGATCATTGCTTCTATTGAACTTGGGCATTGTGAACTTGAGTTTGCCATAGCGTTTCTCTTCATTGTGTTGTTGGCGTTGGTGATGATGACGTCCTTGACGTGGAGGATAGTCATCCTCATGTTTCTCTTGGCACGGAGGAAGTCCATTATAAACTTGCTCTTGTTGAACTTGATGTTGAAGTGGAGCTTGACGAGCTTGTGGATGGGCTTGAGGAACTTGACGTTGCACTCACGGGTGGTAGTTCCTCTCTTGGATTTCTTCTCGAAGGGCTTCCTCTTGATTGCGCCGTTCGCGATTGCGGTTGGCGATGGCTCGACTTGATTCTTGAAGGGCACGTTGCGCTTCAAGAGCTTGCGCTTCACGTTGTTGTTGTTGAAGACGTTGAGCCTCGGCGTCTTGTACCTCTTGGTGTAGGCGCGCTCGTTCTTCCTCTTGGTGCCAAAGTCGTTGTCGTTCTTGAGCTTGAGCAAAAGCAACTTGGTGAGGTGGAGGATGATGTAGGTTCTCGTCGACTTGCTCATGTGAATGCTGGTCATGTAGCGGGTTCCGAGATGCATGCCAGTCTTGATGCGCAGCTCATCGAAGAGTGTTCGATGACGGTGTACTTGAGTCGGAGAAGGTGTCGTCGGAGTGTCGACTTGAGTGTCTCCTTCTTGAAGATGAAGAAGTGGAAGGACGTCGGTTCCTCATGAAGGCGCGGATCTCATCCATTCTTACATCATTCTCTTGCTTTTGAGCGTCGAATTTGTTGTCGAAGTAGTCCCTCATTGCTTGTTGCTCTTGGTGCAATGCCTTTTGAGCTCCAAATAGGTGGCTCTTGGTGACAAATGATGTCATGTCGTCGTCATTCTCAATAAAGTGGTGGAGTGGTAGAAGAACTTGGCCTATCCATCATTCCAAGCAAAATGTAAGTGGTAGAAGGAAAAGAACGTGTACCAAATGTACCTTGACCGAAGTTGAAGATGAATCAAGTTCACTCAAATGCGGACAATGAAATAGCACTGTTGGTACCAATTCTTGTCGGTTCTCACACCTACACACGTAAAAGCTTATGGTGGATCTTGGTTAGGATAGTGGTACAAAATTTGATGCAATAGTAAGTAAGCTTCAATAATGTTGGATAAGATTCACAAATTTGCAAATGCAACAAGTAGACCAAGAAAGTATGGTTACACGGAAACACACACACAAATAGATAAATGGGATTGTGCAAACCAAAAGTGAGCCAAAATGTGGAAACCACGAAAATGCTCTTGTTGCACAATACTAGAGAGACGCTAGCATGATTGCACAATAGGTGGATACGCAAACTTGTGCACAACCTACTAGGCAAAAATGCAACTATCTTTATCCCAAGTATGTTATATGTATGATATTTCGGTGCTATGATCCAAGATGATCGGATATGACAATCTTAATTTGTATGATGCTATGGTTCTTGCTTATAAGCTCTTTGCTTATCTTTCCTCTTTGCTTAAAAGCTTGGGTGGCTCTTTCACTTTTGAGCTCTTTTCTCATGCAATATCTCACGAACCAAGATGGCAATTGTATATGCGAGGACAACTTTGTGACACACAAGTTGATCTCAAGATATGCACCACTATTGTATGGTATGTATGCTATGGAGTATGATCAATAATGTGCACAAGTCACGTTGCCTGCAATGCTCAACGGCTAGTCGCGATGGGTAAGCTACGCAAAATGAGGCAATGTGGGTTATCAATGGAATTGCAAGGTATGACAAAGATGTCGACGAAGTTACCGTCTTTGGTGATGATGAGGACCTTGCGAAGTTGAGCCGTGGTGATGATGAAGTCGAACCGTACCTAGATAGCCTAAACACAAAAGGATACGGGAGCCACAACTCAAAATCGCAGAGACCAAAATGTGTCAAAATCGTCATAGGAGGTATCAGGGAAGATGGTGGTGTATGTGAGTTTGGAAGAGGTGGTGGAATGTGTGCTTGTGGTGGTGGAGAACTGACAAAGTTCAGTTTCGTCAGGGTTTTACGGACGTCCGGGCTTTTACGGTCGTCCGGTCGTCGTCAGACGTCCCACATTTTCCGGTCGTCCGAAGCCTGGGCGAAAGTCGGGCTCAGGATGAACTGCGAGATTTCGGGGAAGAAGGAAAAGGTGAGGTCGAAATCGAGTGATTTGGTGAATGGAAAAGGGTGGGAAGGATGGGGAAAGCTAGATCCACACACAGCAACACAAATCCATGGATCAAATCCAACAAAATCTCAACTCAAAAACAAATTACAAAAAAATTTGGGGCTTGTTTTGGTGGGGAATTTTCGGATTTAGGACAAAAACAACAAAATCAAGCTAGAAAACACGGGGTAGGGGCTCCAAAACGTGATCAACGTTGCTCATGATACCAAGATGATGTAGGGTGGAACGCTATGTGGACGATCTTTCACGTTTGAAGTGGATCCTACGGGGAATCACGAAGAACACACGGAAGCACAAAGGGGAAACACGGGGAAAACGAGAGAGAGAATCACTAAACCGACATAGAATCAATCACACGAGTGCTAGATCACCGACAACATAGAGTAACATATGATCCACAATCAACAAAGGTAAGGATACAAAGGAACAGGTCTTCTCCGTACGGAGGTGTTGATGGTCATCCCTAGAAAGGGGTCTTGAATCCGCTTGGGGGATCTTCTCCGAAGAGGTCCTGAGCTCCGAGGAGAAGTAACCAAGTGGATGAGCAAGGATCTCACACAAAATATGAGCTAATCCTATGCTGACCCGCACTAGGAGGTGGGGGCGTCCTATTTATAGTCTTAGTGCAAATGGAAGTCAAAGCGAAGGGATACAAGGGCTCCAGCCCGCAGGTGCGGTCACTCAGGTGCCGGACGTCCGGAAGACGTCGGACGTCCAGAGGCTCGGGACGGTCCGGATATCCGGCAGGGCTCAGACGTCCGTAGATTCGGCTCGGTCTTGGGTGCGTCAGACGTCCGGAGCTTCTGGAAGGACCGGACGTCCGTAGGCTGTCGGTCATCCGTAGTTTTGGCTCGGGTGCTTGTCTCCCGGTCATCCGGGGTATCTCGGACTTCCGTAGATATGGTTCAGGTGGCCAGGTACCGGACGTCCGGAGGGCTCGGTCGTCCGTGTCCTGGGACTCGTCAGACGTCCGGACATGGTCGGTCGTTCGATGCCTGTAGCTTCCGCGGCAGCTCTTCTTGTCCATCATGCTTGGGGTCCTCGCCGTCTTGGCTCTTGTATGTAGCTGTTCTGTGGCTCGCTTCCAGGCACCTGATCACACACAGAGTTTCCGAATGAGGTAGTAGCCATGTCTCGCGAGTAGGAAGAGGGAGTTCGGAGAGGAGTGAGTTCACCTTATCTTCTATATCCTTAGCTCGGGCTCGTGTCATGGATCCAAGAGGTGTTGAGGGAGATGTAGGTACGTCCATGGGGATGAGTGAGGGATGCTCCGCATCAACCGGTCACCCGGGGTGTGGTGGCCCGGGCACCCGGGGGTGGAGCAGCAGCTCCCAGCGCTGGGGGCTGGGCACCCGGGGCCAGTTGGCCGGTCACCCGGGGCGCCTCCCAAGTTTGGACGGGCACCCCGGGTGTGCAGAGGGCCTGCCCGGGGTGGTGGCCGGAGGCCCGGGCACGTGGGGGAAGGAGGACCAGACACCTGGGGTGTCCAGGTACTGGTGCCTTCACCGTCTTCTCTCTTGTCGCTCCTCTACTCCTTCTCCTCAACCGTAGGTGCATGTGTCTCCGGGTGAACTTGGTGTTTCCCTCCATGTTCCTCGTGACGATCTCCCAAGTACCTAAGAAAGCATAACATCTCTGTTTGAGGTAGGACCCGGTTCATATGCGATTCTGAACGAGACTCGAAGAGGAAAGAAGTGACCTCGTTGTCGATGTTGCGTGCACGTGCTCTTGTCACCGGTCCTCTCGGTGCTTGCGATGGTGATGGCAGGTCCATGTGGATGAACAAGGGATGCTCTGCATCAGTTGGCAATCGCTGAGAGCGTTCGAGCAGCCGTCCATTACTGCGTGGCATACCTTGCCATGACGGGGCCCGTCAAAGCCCAGATGGTGGCCACCCATGCCCAGCTCATGGCGGCCTTTTCCAAAGAGTTGGCGGACACTGATGGCGAGATGCTTGCCGAGTATGGTGCGATGGATGCCATGGAGCCCCTTCCCCAGTCGAGCGTCGGGCGCGAGCTGGACATGGAGGAGGTGGCGGAGCTCGACGAGCCCCAACCGTAGTCGTACTCTTTGTTTTGTTTAATTAAGAGCGCCGGTCTTTAATTTGTTAGAGTAATGTTTAGGCCAGCTAGCTTTGTTTAATTGTTCAACTTGCTCGATTAAGAAGTGTGGGTGTGTTGTAGTCTCCTTTGTCTACCCAAATTATGCAATGACATGGATGAGC